>NW_028186466.1:38885-228725 GCF_003343005.1 Rhea americana | reverse complement strand
TAGCTCAGTAAAATTCAAATTCCTCTTGTGGCAACTTAACCTCCAGCAGCATGGCTGGATTCCCTTAATCTCATGGGCCAGAGGAAGCCCCTTAAGTACCCCGGGGTACCAAATGATTTCTGGGACAGAAATGTAAATACCTCTGCTTTAGGTAAGACTTAAAAGGGGAAAAATATTTTTTAATTTGTGGCACCATTAAACAAACRCAGGTGTCCCTTCAGTAGTACACAACACACAAGTGAGTTGTTCCAGTTAGCGAAGCCTGTTTTGTGACTGTACATACTGTCGGACCTTTGGTTCAAGCAATTAGAACCTATTGCCAGATAAAAGTCCTTACTTAATATCATCTTTGAACTCAAACTATCTTAGTTCCATAAATGCTGCATAGTTAGTGTGTAGAGCTTTTAATTATGGAGAAATTACACTTCTTTAGGAACTGTTATACTGGTTCAGGAGTTTACAATCATTTTCTTCATTATTTCTCTTGTTAAAGGCTTTTAAATTATCACATTTTAATTTGGTTATCCCTTTGTTATTGTGCTTCTCTAAGAAATGATCATGCAACACTAGTTCATGGAACAAACCCAACATACATGTCAATGCTTCTGTTTAAATGCTAGTCTCATACTTGAACTAATCAATCTGTCTATTTCTTTGCAGATAATGCTGACATTTTCAGCAGTGTTTGGTGTGATTGTGTACCGAATTACTACAGCAGCAGCTTTGTCATTCAGCACAAATGAGACAACCAGGTCAAATGTTCGAGTGATTGTGACTGCAACTGCTGTCATTATTAACCTGGTTGTGATACTTATCCTTGATGAAATTTATGGAGCTGTTGCCAAATGGCTGACAGAAATTGGTAAAGCTATTCCACCACATTCCTCATTAGTACATTGCAGGTATTGACATAAGGGTATGCGAAAGTTCTGGTAGGAGTACTTCCCACTGAAGATGGCCAGTGAAAATATTCAGGTCTATGGAGTGAGATGCTCAGACATGCTTCTGTAGACCAGGGGTCTGAGAAACAACATACAGTTTGCTGCTAATAGGAAAAACTAGCTGAGCCATAATACCATGTTAATTTAGACGTGCTATTGCTGGGTTCTCAGCTGGTATTTCTACATTGCTCTGGCTTGGTGCCAAAATCACTAGATGAGAATTTTATACCTGCTATGTATTTTGAAATATAGTTATGCCTCTAGGGGCCTGGTTCACTGAAAGTCAGTGGGTTGTTATAAAGGTGTTGCACATTCTGGCAAAGCTTCACTCACAGATCCTTCTCATGCTAAAACAGTTATTTCCGTTATTTTTATTTTAGCATTTTTTTTTCTGTTGTAGAGGTATGTCTAGGCTGGGCTTTTTGATGATAACAGCAATTTCAGTTAAGAGTGTGATTTTTAGATGTGTGTTTTTCTTTTTTATTGTAATAAACCTGGCAATATACTTAACAAGTCTTTTAAATGCAAGTCAGTCCTTCTATTACTATGTCACTTAGGGTTTTGCATTGTTAAATCAGTTAGACCAAAGTTGTTTATGGATAGAGTCCTAACATGAGGTTCTTATAGCCATCCTTGACCATTTCTTCCAACATTTTTATACATCACCTCTAATTCTAGATGTTTCAAAGGCTAGGAGCATGAAGACTGTTATTCAAAACACTGAAAGTCATCAGCAACAATAGAAGTCTTTAATGGTAGTAAGTACTTAGCCTGTCTTTGAGTCAAGTTTTTGGGCATCTTTGGATGTCAAATTAGAAACTTTTTAACAATTTAGAGTGAATCATTCACTTAAACCTTAGATTCTTTCTCTATAAAACTATAGTAATGTGAAGTGGATTTGACCTAGCTCATTTCAGATTAAAACCTTAGGAACTCTAAGACCTGTGCTTCTTATTCTTACTTCCCCAAAACACTTTGAAAGCCACAAGTGAAACTATCTATTTTAGTCCTATTTTTTAAAGCACAATGTAAACTACTACAAGTTTATCTAGTTGTTATAGTAGAGGTCCAGTCTTGATTTTCTTGAAGTATGATCCTGTGATTTCAGATTAGATTCCAAAAGTTTTTGAAAGAAATAAAGTCAAAGCAATGCATTTTCACAAAATGCCACCATATGGACTTTATTTATTTTTTTGTTTCTATTTTGCATTAGGTTTAGGCAGAATGTAGCAGGGTTGCATAAATGCATTCTGTTCCAATGGCATAAGCAAGTTAAAGCAAGYTTGAATGGCATTCAAGCCAAAACTGTACTCAGTTTTTTAGTTTTCACGCAAAAACAACCTGCCAGCTGTGTGKTACTTGAGTAACGCTGTCCACTGCTCCTGCCCAGATAAGAAATGGCACAACTCTTATGTAGAAGGGGTAAAGAGAGATAAAGATGAGGCTTGTCCTCTCTGGCAGGGTATGGCCAAGGGCAGTGCTAGCCACTGTCATTGCCTCGGTGGGAGTAGCCCGGAAGAAAGATCTCATCCTTGAAAAGGCGCACCACTCTGAACTGTGAAAGAATCAAGAATTTCTTTCTCACTTGCAAGCTATTCTTCCTCTGTCATTTTGCATTTAATTTCAATCCTGCCATCTTTATTCAGGTATCATTCTTAATTAAACAGGAGGTGTTTTATTTAAAAGACCTGATTTGAATAATCTTTAGTGCTATAAATTACACAAGTTACAAAGTCTGTTCAGACGGTTTTCTCCAGTGCGAGGCTCAGATACAAACTGTAATTAGAATGTTTAAAAAGATTACAATTTGTTCATGCTGATAGATACTTCTTACATTGTGAACTAGACTAGTTGAACTAGCAAAATAGGCTCAATTCTCTTTTCACACTGCAGTTTGTAGACAAGCTGAGGAACATGTTGCCAGCAGATCGAGGGAGGTGATCCTGCCCCTCTACTCAGCCCTGCTGAGGCCTCATCTTGAGTACTGTGKCCAGTTCTGGGCTCCCCAGGACAAGAGAGACATGGAGCTACTGGAAAGAATCCAGCATAGGGCTACGAGGATGATCAGGGCTGGAGCATCTGCCCTCTGAGGAAAGGCTGCAAGAGCTGGGCCTGTTTAGCCTGGAGAAGCCAAGACTGAGGGGGGATCTTATCAATGTGCCTGAAGTACCTGAAGGGAGGGTGTCAAGGGGATGGGGCCAGACTCTTGTCRGTTGTCCCATGYRAMAGGACAAGAGGCAATGGGCAAAAAYTGAACGACAGGAARTTCYGCCTGAAGGTGAGGGGGGATTTCTTCACTGTGAGAGTGACGGAGCACTGGCACAGGTTGCCCAGAGAGGTTGTGGAGTCTCCTTCTCTGGAGATCTTCAAGGTCCGCCTGAACACAACCCTGTGTAACATGTTCTAGGTGACCCTGCTTGAGCAGGGGAGTTGGACTAGATGATCTCCAGAGGTCCCTTCCAACCTTACTGATTCTATGATTCTATGAACATGCTTATTGCGTCGTAGAAACAACTCTAGGGAGCATATGTTCCTACTACCATTCCAGACTTGAAGCTTTGCTCAGGTAGAAAATTAAGTACATCTGTAAGCACAGGAATAATACCACTGATACCAATACCATCCACTTCAATACTTGCCAAGCCAGTGCGTTCAGAAAAGAAAGTAGTAATTTAGCTATAAGTAATACAGAGAACTTGCACAGGATGCCCTAAGGACTGCATGCATGTGGCCCAGCACAAGTATCGTGCAACATCAACGTGGGCCACTGATGTTCCCTTGCTTGCAGATATGACTAGCAGAAGTGCAAATTTTATCCTAGTGTTCTGAGGCTAAATATGTCATCTCCAATAAGGAAGTGGTGTCAGACTTGACCTACAACTCATTTGCTCACTTGTAACTTCATGCAGGGCAAGGAAGAACAAGCAAAACAGAGAAGAAATCAAAATTATTTGAGCTTCTGTCTTAGAAAAACAACAGTTCCTTGGTGAACTAAGGCCCACATCACAGATTTTCTCGGTTCATTCTCCCTGCTGCACAAACAACCATATATTTGATTTTTTTTCTTGTCATTTGTTTTGAAAGTTTTCTTCCCTTACTAATTTATTCTGACTTGACACATTGCTTATATAACAGACCTCACTAACAAGAGAACAAATTCTGTGCATGCCTCTATTCGATGGTATAGTAAATCTGAGTGTGGGGAGGGAAGAGGAAATGAGTCTGTGGAGCCATACATGCTGTGCAAATTTCCATCCAGGGACTGAGTTTGTCTTTATGGAAATTCTATGTAAGACAAAGATCGGGATTTTTCTCTCTTGACTTCAAAGTTATACTGCTGTTATTGGATATTCTTGTTGCCCTGTGCTGTTGCCCTAAGGATCTCTCCAGYATGCCGTCTAATCTGCAAATTGTTCAATTCCTTATCAAGGTTTATTTAAACATTTTTGTACGTACAGATGAGTGATGACTTAGAGAACTTCGAGGGCTCAGATTGTGTTGATCTTTAATGAAAATGTGTTTGCAAGTGTCACAAATAATGCTGGGTAGTGGGTATGTAGCAGAATTTATGCAAAAATGTACAAGTTCAGCCAAATCCTGATAATATTCTTAAAAATAATTCTCTGGATTTACCTTTTTATGTCACACTTTCATTCTGCTTATCACAGTAAAATTAACTGCTGTCATAATAGTCAAAGCTCATGATGAGCAGTACAAGAATTTAACCCAGACAGTATCTTTAAAAATTGAACTTTTCAAATTCTTCTGTCAAATTAGAAAGTTACTATCTTGTACTTAGGAGATCTGTTCCTAGAAAATTGCCATGGAAATTGGGAACAATCCTGGGAAGTAGCCTGTTCAGAGTAGTGATATATGGAAAATGTTTGAGAAACATTTTTAGAAGTTGTTTAAATAAGATTAAAAATACAGAACATGTAGAGTGATTGGAGAAGTGTTAGAGAAAATGTACATTTATTTTGGATTATTTGATTAGCAGTTCAAATTCAGAAAGGTACTTGAGCTTGAGTTAGACTTCAAATATATAAACAGTCTCATTATAGAAAAAGGCTTGTGCACACTAAGTTAAGTAGACTTTTTGGCTTTTTTTTTTTTCTGAATGAAAGTCTGTGCTTCATTTTCTCTACTCATGAACTCATGAACTGAGAATAATATACTTTTTTATAGCAGTTGTATAAGGGCTAACTTATGCACATCTGTGTATGCTTATGTACATTAAGACTCTCTATACTAGTTTAGATTTATGCAAATAAATATCAAAAACTAATTATTTCTCCAAACTCCAGATAGCTAATAGAACTGTGTAAATATAGACATAATAATACTTAGTATATATACTAAAATACATGTTTAAAAGTGTTATATATTTGATGACATAATAGATGTTAGAATATATGACAGAGAAGATTCAAGTTCCAAGATTTCCAGATGCGGCCTAAAGCAGAGGAGGGTGATGTAATCTATCCAATTTTCTCAGCGATGGAGCCGGGAATAGAATCGAGGTGTTGTCAGGTCTAAGTCAGGGTTTGTTTTTATTTTGTGACCAAGCTGTTGGATAGACAGCCAACAGCAATTTGAGATAAATAGTCAGAGATCTATCTGAGAACCAAGTTCATTATACTGTCATTATTATTGTTTCTGCAAAAGAATCTTTTAATTTTTATCTGTAAATTTGGGAAGACTCTCTGGCAATCAGAAGGAATCAGAAACTGAAGGAGCTAGTAACCATTGGTGCAAAGTGAATGTACAAAGGAAAAAACAGTATTAGCTTGAAGTGTGCAGTTTATTTTAGTGTAGTTTAGTTTAGTTAGTTGGGTTTAYCAAGAATGTTTACATAATTACTAATTGATTTCTGTGGTATGCATTTTTTAAAAATTTTTCTTCCAGAGGTACCAAAAACAGAAAAAACGTTTGAGGAGAAACTGATTTTGAAGGCATTCTTATTAAAGTTTGTGAACTCTTATGCACCAATTTTTTATGTTGCCTTTTTTAAAGGAAGGTAGGTTAAATGTCCTGTATATAGATACATGTACATATGCATATACATACACATTTATATATATAAATTGCATACATTTGTATATATGTATTAGTATATCCATGTTTAAAAGTGGGAAACAAGGGCTGCTTAAGTAATTCTGGGATTGATCGTCCTTGCCAGCTATGAAAAACRCCTTAAGCAGAGTTGTCTAGAGCTTGCTTTGGAAAGGTAGAGACTGATGTGGAGCCGTGTACAATTTCTCTCCTAAGCAGAGCATAGACTTGAAATTAAACTGTTTTTTACTAATTTAAGTATAAACCATACCTCAGAAAATTATTCCTTCTCAAAATGAAGTTTCATTTATTAGTGAATGATATTGCTTATTTGTCTAAACTTTTCACATTGTAATAAATTTTTTATGAAACATCACTTGACAAAGAAAGATTTTCCTGTTTCTTTTGAAATTATTGAACTGTTGCCCTTGTTATTTTCTCCATGTTTTGCATTATTTGCCCATATCAAGTTAAATTAAGAAATTGGTATAGTCAACTGGAAGCTGCATGTTTTGGTAAATGAGCTGATTGACCAAAAAGCTAATTCAGGTTTCGTGATAAATAAGCGTGACTTCCTCTGGGTTCAGGATCATTGTCGTTTGGGATCCAGTTGTCCACAATATTGCACATTCTTTTGAATGGAGAGTTTAAAATGATTGCTTGATGAAACTGTGGCAAAAATGTTTAAAAACATCATCTGGATTTTGTTTCATACCAATTTGTTCCTTTTGGGGGCTGTAAAGTTTGTTGATCTATATTCTTCTCTAATCCTATTTAGCATTGCTGATTGAAGAATTAGTAACATATTTTACCAGAAGTTGTAAATATTATAAGACATTAAATGAAAAATGTATTTTATGTCACTGTTAGCATTTTCTTGTCATTATGTGGTTATAAACCTCTTAAGTATATTTTCAGTTTCGCCAGAAGAGCCTTGATTGTTTGTACATACATGAAAAATTCTCTTCAGGGCATTTCTCAGATACAAGCGAATTTGATTTAGGATATAGATTCCCATTTTTGTTTATGAAAGACATAATAATAAACATATTATTAAAAGTATTTCTTCAATATTTAGTAGGAAAACAAAAGTACAGCCTTGCTACTTATTTTGTATAGTTGAAATTGACTAGTTATTTTCTTTTAGAATCTGTGTTCGAGTAGATAATTCTGAAATATTTTAGCTAATATGAATGAACAGTAATGCTAAAATTAACACTTTTTTCCTACTTTTATATTGTTTCATATATTGTTGTTGCTTTCAGATTTGTTGGCCGCCCTGGTTGTTATRTATATGTGTTTGATGGTTATCGAATGGAAGAGGTAAGTACACCTGAAATTCAAACACACAAACAAACAAAATTAAAAAAAAAGACTTTAACAAAAAGAGACATGCACAAACTGATTAAATGATTTAACCAAGGCCCTTGGGAAGCCTATGGCTAAACTGAGGCTTGAATCTCAGTTCTTATTCTGTACTATGGATCACTAGAAGACTGTTCTAACAGCCTAAAAAGGTGTAGCCGTTTTGTGCTAAAATTGTAAATAATTTTTTGAAAAATTCCTTTGTACTATGAAAATCAAGACTTACTTAAGTGCTTGCAATAAAGCATATGCATAAGTCTTTGCAAGACTGAAGATTTTCTCTTCCCTTGGGAGACATCAGGTTGGAAGAGAATTGGGGATACTGCATTATGTTTATTACATTGATTATATAGAAAATACTTTTTAAGGAAACATAGCAGCTCCAGGGCACAATAAGTAATTTCATAGCTCTGCATATTTTTCATAATGTGGTTTTATTAGTGGAGATGAAATACTTTGTTAAGGAAAGAATTGCAATGATCAATGAGCTCTGTGTTCTTGCATGAATCAGTAGCAGKATCTGCAGCCTCACATAAACAGATAGATCCAAGCAGGTACTTTTAAACATATTAAGTGTTACTTTGTTCCCTTCACACTGTGCATTTTTGTTTAATTACAGTGTGCTCCTGGAGGCTGTTTGATGGAACTCTGCATTCAGCTAAGCATCATTATGCTTGGAAAACAACTGATTCAAAACAATCTCTTTGAAATTGGAATCCCGTATGTATCTCAGCCTTCTCCATTACTGTGCACTTATTCCTGTGATACTGTAAATTAAAGACTTGATTCTTATTCCACTGGATGTGACTTTTGCCACTGAATTCAGTGGGTTCTAATTGAATGTGGTGATAAATCACATTTTTGGTTATGCTGAAATGATCTGGCTGCATTTTATGTTGAATAATTGGCTATATCTGCAGTAAATGGCTTAAAGAAAATGATTGAGTATATTAAATAATTGGTATAAATTAATTTTAGAAATCTGATAAAACACGAAAGGTATGATGGATCTCTTGGGAAGTTTTAGAGAAGCTTTCTGAGCAGTAACATGGAATACAAATTGGTATGAAGTGGAAGAGAGGTGGATGCGAGAAAAGCGATAGCTCATAAAAAATGTTAAAATGGATTACTTGATTTATGACTATTTTATGGTTTTACTGATGAAGTCTACACATTTCTAATGCCTATATGTTAGTATGTCATTGAATGATGCAGGAGCTGGGTTCAGCAGCTGTCTTTGCCCCAGGATACTCAGTGCACTGTATCCTCTGCTCCAAATGCAGCAAGAAATCTCTCTTGGTCCACTTACCCTATTGCTGCCTGTTGGAAGGTTTGCCCTTGTTTCTGTTAACTGGATCATTCTTGTTGTTGGCAACGTTCTGTGAGACATTACCTTAGATAAAGGTTCTGTAGCTTTCAGATCATGTCCCTTTGGAAGGCCTTAGAGATGCCAACTAGAAAGCAAGATGAATGATTAAACATTTAAAGACCAGACCCTTTTCCTTTTTTACCCTGGTAATAAAAAAACCTTCCTGAACAAATGAAATGTGGATTAGGGATGGTTTCATTATTCTTGTGCCAGAGTTCAATAGGAAGGCTTGTTTTTTGTCTACATCTCATTGAATTTTAGTTTATTTTGAGAAAAGGGTGGTAAATCGTTCCCAAAGTATATGACATGTTGAAAATTCAGAGCTTTCTCAGTGCAAACCTTCTTCCAAAAACATACTGCTACTGGACGTATTTAATGGGAATTTTGTGATGTTAGAAATACTGTATTTATTATCTTTGATTCATGAAAGCAGAGGCTGATCTAGTCAAAACAGAAAACTAATGTTAAACCATTTCTCAGTGCCCTGACTACAGCTCTTGGTGCAAGAATGTGACAATCTCATCCCATTTTCCTGCCTCATTTCTGCTCCTCTTACCCTTCTCCCAGCAACCTGTGGTGACCTCATTTTTTAAAATTGAATAGCTGTTTAAAAACATATGTACTTTCATCCTCCCCTTTCTGAAGAAACACCTCCTCCCAGTCACAATGCTACCTTGTCATTCTGAAATAAACATACCTGGTTTTCCTTTTGCTCATTCACATTCTCACATAAACCAAGCTTGTAACGATGGGGCTCAGCCTGTCTCATCAGGCCTGTTTATACCAGGGGAAGAACTCAGCTCAGTTTAGATAGCTCAGGCATTTGAAATCAGAATTAGCCTTGTATTTCTGCATTAATCAGTCGACTGGTTAGTGGTGCTCTATTCCACCCCATCTGCCCGTCAGACACACATAGACACGCTTTGTGTCTTGAAAGTCAGACTTTCACAGAACTGTCCATAGGGCTGTTGGATGCACGTAAATCCAGACCAGTGAGCACTACAAATGTACCCAGTCACTATGCTGTACAAGTAGTGGTTGTGGCATTTCAGTATTACACACTTAATCTGCTACATTTGGACTTGCCACTGTTAGCAGATTTAGCAGATGTATATATGAACATTCTTGTGCTCTCTGTCTGCTGATCTCTTTTGGCTGACCTCTTGCCTTGGTAACCTCTTACTATCAGCTCAGCTGCTCTGTTAGATCATCTTTTTTCTACAGCAGAGCTTTTTATTTTGCTTCACAGAAGATCATCAGGACCTTGCTACATTCTCCAGGGTCTACTTTTGTAGAGGTAATGCACTGTGATCTGCAATCCTTCTGTGGCAGAAAGATAGACTGATCTTTTCTATCTTGTTTTTGCAACCCTATCTTTTCCATGTACTTTGTACCTATTTTGGAAGGAATAGGAGTGAATTAGTGAATAAGAGTGAATTAGTGAATAACACTAATTTTTCCATTGGCTGCCAATATTTTCATTGAGGGCAGAGTACACATGCTTCAATCAAACTTACCCATATGAAGAGTTAAAATGAACTATCACAAATGATTATGTGTTTTTTTTAGAATCTGGAACTGTCCTCTAGATGTCTTTAATATGGAAGAATCCCTCTGCCAAGTTATAAGATAACTCGAACCAGAAGGATTCTCTTCCCTCTTGAAACCTAGGAGTTTCCTGAGTTATTTCCAGAAAAGATTTTGATTTCATTTATAATAAAACTAAAAGCATTTTAATTGTAGAAGAGCCTTACTCCCATTTGTTGTCTCTTTCACTGGTAAAACACAGTAAAGTAGGTGATACCCTGTGTTCATATACAACAGCCATTCATTAGGTCTCTAACTTCTCAAATGCTGCCACAGTTGGGAACCATCATTTGGTGTCTTCATGCTAGTTTCTCCACAACCAGTGCTGGCTGGAGAGCTCTAATGTTAAACTTCAGATGGTAGCTCTGCATTGTGAGAGTCACAGGGACACATCTTAGCCTTTTCCCAGTACATATCTGGAGAAATTGCTCCATAGCTATGGCAGATGTAATTTTCCGGTGTTGTAAACCTTCCTGTGATTTCTTTTTTCATCTCTGCATCCAAGAATATCAGAACAGCTAGATGAATGCAATGACACTGGAATTATTAAAAGTTAAGCCTTCTTGAATGGAAATGTGCATCAAGGGGGCTGGAATTCACAAGTTTAACAGATGTAAATATGCCACATTTCACTCAGATATGTCACATACCAAAATTCTTTTGTTGTTTCTATAGAAACTGACCCTAAAATGCTGCAGGGTTTGAAAGGTTTGCCCTACAATGCTCCTCTATTCTTATTCTCTTTTCCTAAACTTACTGCAGAAAAACTACGTAGTTAATTTATTACTCTATGYCTCTGATCTTGGTGAAAATCCCTTTTGGGTGAAATCTTGGCCCTACTGAAGTCAGTGAAAAACTCTCATTGACTTTAGTGGGGCCGTGATTTCAACCTTTTTATTCAACATCAGTTTCCACCACTTGTTTCAAGATGTGCTTAACTATGTTGGGTGAGAATATCAACAGCCAATAAAATCCTTTTAAAGACACCCTTTCATACTTGCTATCTTTTCTTCTCTTCTGTTGCATTTCATCTCAAAGAGGGAGGAAGGCCTTTTTTTTTTTTTTTTTTTTTTTTTTTGCAAAGTCTGTAAATCCATGACAAACACAACTAAAACTCCCACAGAAGAATCTCCTCGTGGCATAAGGTGAGATTAAAGTGACTCTTTCTCCTCCTTGCCTTCTACTTTTTCTGCTACTCTCTTCATTATGCACATGGAAAGCTGTTCCCTTGTGGGAACAGATTGCAGGAACATGGTTGTAGAAAATCCAAGATGTTCAGGGCACCTTCCCCCAAGTAGAAAAAAAAAAATCCAGGCAAGAACACAAGAGTTTAAGTCTCTGTGCTTTCTTCATATTCTCCAAAAATATGATGTTTCAGCTACATAATCTAATAGCACTTTCTTTCTAGATTTCTCCCTGTACCACTTTCTAGCATGCTGCAAAGGAAAAAGCATCAACTAGTAAGAATAGCCTCAAAAACCACTTGACATAAATAATCATTCATCTCTAGAGGTTGGATTCTGGAGGTTTTATTTCTATTTTTCTCATCTTTCTTGCATTTAAATTCAAGCAGAATATCCATTTGCATCTCTGTTATAGCAAATATTGCCTAGCAATTCTTCTGAATATCTGAATACTTCCTTGGTGACAGTTGCAGCTGATATGCCTTTACAGTGCCTAAGGAGATTTGTTAACTTTAAGAGTCTTGAGAAACTGGTAAGCTGATCTCAGTCCCAATCTTTTTCACCAAGCTCTGATGGAGCAGCATTATGGGGACTGTGCAGGCACTGAGAACACAAAGACTTGTGCTAACAAAATAATTTTTCTTCTTCTCTCCTATTTCAACCTGCTTCCAGCTATTTCTCTTTCTGATTTCCTTACATTCCACTCTGTCTTATCTTATGTCACATCTCATTTTCCAAAGTCACCCCATCACCTCCCTTACGTCTCCCAAATTCTGATCCTACACTTTACTATGAAAGCTTGTGAGCTCTTCAGGGATTGAACTTTTTCCTGCAGTAATTTTCTGCTTTTAGGATGATGATTAACTTGAGTCATACAAYGTTTATTTGTTATTTTCAAAATTACAGACAGTGTAATTAAACCATGTCCCCATCTCCTATCTAACACAACAGTTTGACACCAACTCCTTCTGAAAAGCTGCAGCATCACTTTTAACTGTGCTAGAGATGTCCCCCAAAACCCTTTGTTTTTCATTTTCTATCTCCCTGATCCTCCATGCATTCTTCTTTCATGATATTCAGTCTTCTCAAGATCTTTTCTTGCTTTTTAACATTCACTAGCAAAAGGACCAGAAATAATTGTCCAGATTTAGGTGGTTACTACAGGGCTCATGAAACTACCCTGCTTGTGTCTCTTCAGCATGAAAATTCCCACAGATTCATTTCAAATGGGCAAATTTACCTCTTTCTACCTGATGGAGCTGCCTGTGACATAGAAATCAGAAGATAAAACTACTCTTGATTCTCTATTGCTTTCAACTTTGTATAAAAATACTGATCTGAGTAATTACAAAACAGGTTTCACACATGCACATTTGAAGATCTTTCTTACTCAGTTTTAAAAAGACAATCATAGAGTTATGCAAAACTCATTTTCGTTGCTCTGCTGTTGTATGCCTAGAGAGTAACCCTGAGAGAATCTGTCTGTTGCAAATCCCTGTTCTCTGTTCCATTAGTTTTCTGACAAATTTCTATTTGGTCTGAAACTTCACATCCCTGGATATGAAACAAAAGTATTTTTCTGTGGAAAAATTGAAAAGAATTAGTTTGGCTCTCTTTGAGCTTGCTGATCCTTTAAAAATCACATAAAATAAAAATTAAAAACTGTTCAAAGCTTAACTCAAAATGRTTCGAGATTGTGCTCCTCATGACTGAGATATAGACAGACCATAATGAAAAATCAAACATTATTCTCAATAACTGAGCCCTGGATTTAGAGCATTCTCAGATAAACATAAAATACAACAACCATTGTTTTAGTTACAGGATTCTCATGGGAGTTATGGATATGTGTTAAACTATCACATGACTCCATGGTGATATAACTAGAGGATTAGATCACACATGCACAGACTTCACTTCTCAACACACCCAAACTTTATCTCAGCTGCTGCGCAGTAGCAGTGAGATGCACTTCAATCTCATCTGCCCATAGAATTGTGAGAGACATTTCTAGCTCATATCATTTTATTGGAACAGAAATTAGCACTGTTTTAAACTCGTTGTTCACTGTCCTCTGAGAGATCTTCATATTAGGAAATTAATTGAGATATGCTAGAAGGGCATGCTGGGAATTCTTTGATTGTTTTAAATCTTGTCCCCAGCTTCCTACCCTCTGAATACTACATTACCTCTGTAAGAGACAAATTCCCTTGATTTCTATAAAAGCAGAGAGGAAAAAAAGAGGAAATTTTAGTATCTTGGAATGGCTGAGTTTTCATAAAGTAGAAGCTGAATGTTTTTGGAAGGATACATCTAATTCTTTCTCAGAGAGTATTTTAATACTACCCCTCCCAAATTTATTAAAATGATGTAAACTGAGTATTCTGGATACTCAAAGTATTTGGTTAGTTCCGATATATCCAAGAATTGCCAAAATACTAAGGCTGTTATCATCACACTTGTGAGCAATGTCCTCAGCTGAACCTGGAACAAAAGTCAGAGTACATCTGAGATCTTTGCAGCTTTGTGTTCCTGGGCCTGACACATTTTAGATTTGTCCTGAGAATGCCTGCCTATTTCCATTTCCTCAGCCCAAATTTCCAACTCATTCCTGTACGGGTGATGAAATTGAAGGGACCCCTGTAACACTAGACTTTGTAGAAGTGTTGAAGTCAATGTGGTCATGTTGAGGCAACTGTCAAGCTTTGGGCTATGTGGTGACCTAGTGTTCCTGTATAATTCAGGGTATTTTGGGGAACAAAGCAATAACCCACCCAGCAAAGTCTTTAGTGTAAGTGTTTGCCAAACAGCTTTGCCCTGCTACTTAAATTAAGGTGTAAGAAAATAGTTTGCTTAACTGGACGTGTGAATGAAAACCCTGACCATCTGCATATGTGCTCCTGTCTCCAGGCTGCTCAATTGTAGTTCAAAGGATTTATCGCAAGATATGAGAGAAAGTTTTGTGAGGGAGTCCTGCTTATACCATTGGCAACACTTCAATGGAATTAATCTGGATTTTTACTCATATTGTACATATGTGAAGAGCTATAAAATTATGTTATGCATATTTGTGAAAAATAAACTTCATCTGCAAAGTGAGGAAATACTAGCGTAAATCTTCATGTTTGTTTCAGCTTACTTAATTTGGGAAAAATATCTTATTCTATTACATTTTTTCCATGGGAATTTCTCAGTGCATAAAATAGCACAAAGTTATCATGCTTGAGCAATTAAAATGTCATCTATGGAGGACATTGAGAATTCTTTACTCTTCTTTTATATATGGATTCATTTTACACTGAGATTATGCTACTTATGAAATTCATGTCTATTACTGTGTCTTGAAATTCATATCCTCCATCTCAATAGGACAGTGATTGATACTACTATTCCTACTGAGATGCAAAGAACTGCTTGCACAAATAATTGCTTATCCATGTGAGTAACTGATAGTCTAGCAAAATGGCAGTTGTTGTCATAAAACATGGTCAAAATGAGAATGTCAGATATCAGCTCTTCTGATCTTTGGATGCCTGGAGACTTAGCTGATCTGTGTTTATTCAAGAACTGGTAGGAAAGGGGTTTGCTTTTCTGCTTCAGGAGCAGACATCTCACCAGTGTATCTGATCTTGCAAGATATATCTAGTAGAAATATTTCTGGATCACAAATCAGGGATTTCCAAATCTAGCTCTGTGCTAGTTCAATGTTTCAGTCTTTATGCACACTAAAGCATACTGAGTAGAAGCTTAGAACCTCTAAACTCTTACAAGAAATCTCTAAAGGAAGATTACACAGTTGTACAAGTAGATAAGGCTTCTACTTAAGTAAATTTTCCAGGGTTTACATAGATCTCATGTTTTGGCTTATGAGTAAACTCTGTAAACTCTGAGTTTACATCATAAACTCTCAGGAAAAAAGATAACTTCAGAAATACAATGAAGTCTTTCAAGTTTGATGTTAATAGCTATATAATCATGTAGTTTATAGTAATTTAGGAATAAAATTTCAAAAAAGTCCTAGCTAGTTCCAGTTTTTCCCCATTGAGTTCCAGTATCAGCTATTCAGTAGAGTCATAAAGAGGTTGTTATTGTATGTATCACAAGTAGCACTCTTCTATCAGCACTTTTCTATGTTACTGAATCTGAAGTGACTAACGCAAAATTTCTATTTGTGCACAAAAGGAAAGGCACATCATTCTGAGATCAAAATTGGCTGACCTTGTTAAAACTCTGTTATGAATCTCATTCTCTCTGTCCATTTGACCTCTACTTGGATGTTAGGCAAACACAAGACAATTGACTTCCTTCAAGATAAAAGGTCATTAGTAAAATTAAGACATTGTTTACATTCATTTGATAGGTATATACTTAGTTGTAGCATTGTTTTGGTGAAGAAAATAGCTCTTCCTCTTTGAAATTCCTCAAGCAATTTATTTTGGCCTATTTATATGCACTCTTGTGCGAAGAGTACTAGAATCTGAGGAACAGCATATATTTTCTGTTGATCATTGATCACAAGGCTGATTTTAAATTATGATATTCATTTTGAAAATTATAAATGGATCCAGACCTATCAGCACCTTAGAGAGACTACCAATGCTGCAGATCTATCAGCAAATGTGCTCATTTCCTCTTCTTTTGTAAAAAACAGACAATTTTACTACTAAATTCGTAAGTTCACCAGGTTTAAGAATCAATACATTCAAGTGCATCTGTGCTAGGTATGTGGTATGAAGGTTTCACGTTATCTTCTATAATTTTGTTTGCTTCTTTCTTTCTTGAGGAAGAGATGCCTGGTCTGATATTTTTGAGAGTATTACTAGTATTTTCCCACATTGCCTAGGTCTTGAGAAGATATTTGTTCAATATCTATCTGAAGATAAATAATTATTAAAGAATAATGGGCAAAACTTCTTTGCAGTAGTGTTATGCCATTGTAACTTCCTTCGTGACACAGGAACATGGAAACTATTTAATCCAGCATCCAGATCTGGCAATAAGCAGCAATGTAACTTCAGAGGATAGTACAAAATAAGCCTGTGGCACAAAATTAATGTGACATTCATTTTGTGTTGCAGAGCAAAAAGTTCCTATAAAGAAAAAAAAATGTTTCACTCTGGCTTTTTGTTCCTCAGGAAGTTAAAGAAACTCTTCAGGAAGATGAAGGATGAAAGAACTGAGCCAAGGGAAAACAACACCAACCAGTCAAAGGACCCTCAGCAGTGGGATCTTGACTACAGCTTGGAACCTTTCACTGGACTGACTCCAGAATATATGGAAATGAGTAAGATTTCTGAATTCCTTCTCCCTTTCTGCAACAGAGTGTTCCACAGGACTGAAGTAGCATGTATATAATAATTTAACATAACTGAAGAAAAAAATCACTGTTGTAGCTTTGTAAAGAAAGGTGGGGTATGAGAATCTACAATATTACCAGCATAGCAACAATGATGAGTCCTAATAGTTACTGATATTTGTATTGTGAAAGCGTTGAAAGTCCTCAGCTGAGAACAGTGCATAGATTTCATAAAATCACAGAATTGCAGAGTTTGAAAGGGACCTCTAGAGATCATCCACTCCAGCTGCCTGTTCAAAGCAAGTCAAGTACAGCAGGTTGCTCAAGGCTCTTTCCAGTCAGGTTTTGAATATCTCCAAGGATAGATCCTCTACAACCTCTCTAAGCAACTTGTTCCAATGTTGACCACCCTTACAGTAAAATTGTTTTCTTACGTTTCAATAGATTTTCCTGTATTTCAGTTTGTTTTAATTGCCTTTTGTCCTTTCATGGCATACCCTCGAGAAGAGTCTGGCTCCATCTTCTTTAATTCCCACAYCCCTCCACCCTCAGGTATTTTTTAGATATTCATAAGATCTCCTCTGAGACTTCCCTTCTTTGGGATCATCAGTCCCAGCTCCCTCAGCCTCTCCTCATTTGTCAGGTGTTCCAATCTCTTAATCGTCTTAGTGGCTATATGCTGGACTCACTCCAGTGTATCCCACGACAAATGCCCCCAGTATGTTGCTCCAGTATGTCCAGTATGTTCTTTCTTGTACTGGGTATCGCAGAACTGGACATTATACCACTGAGCTGGTCTCACCAGTGCTGAGTAGACCGGAAGGATCACTTCCCTTGGCTTACTAGCAATGCTCTTCCTAGCAACAGCCAGGAAGCTGTTGGCCTTCTTTGCTGCAAGAATACATTGCTGGCTCATGGTTAACTTGTTGTCCACCAGAATCCTCAAGCCCTTTTTTGCAAAGCTGTTCTCCAGCTGGTTGGCTCCAGCCTGTACTGAGGCCAACCACTGATGCGTAAGGTTATTTCTTCCCAGGTGCAGGACTTGACACTCTTGTTTTTGAACTTCATGAGTTTCCTCTCTGCTTGTTTCTCCAGTCTGTTAAGGTCTTTCTGCATGGCAGCATAACCTTCTGGAGTAATTCCTCTCAAGTTTATTAAAATTGTTCATTAATGCTTCAAAGTAGTAAAAATATATAGATCACCAAACATACATACATATTTTCATATGGAAATATTGCTCTTTATAATATAAAAACTGTAGGAATACCTTTTCAGATTAGTCAGTTCATGACTTATCATTTACTGGAGATTGATTCATGTACACAGTGTTCCCAACTATGCTTAAATTAAAATCCACACTGATATACAATAACAGAACTGTCAGCCCAAAAGAATTTCTAGAACAGTTAAGAAAGAGAGTAGACTGGAGAATTATTACTCTCATTTTACTTAGGTAGAGCTGAGGCACAGAGAAATTGAGTTATTCACACTTTTAAAGAAGCATAGGGCACACTTGGACATTATTTCTTAGTGTTCCACTTTTCAGACAAGTTCTTTAAGCAGCATGTTCTCTAATTTCTTAAACTTCATATGCATATTTCCTCTGCATGCATCAGCCTATTGGAGTCAATGGCATCACTAGTGGTTTATACTTGCCAAACATTTGGTCGCCTTTCAAACCACTGTAAAGTAGGAACAACTGTATTAAAGTCAATGCTGTTCTAATGATGTAAAGCAGGTGCCTACCATGTATATACCATACATGTTTATGCACGTGCTGTATTTTCATAATTGCACAAATTGCTGATAAACTGTAACAGCGATTAATACTCTTTCAAGATTGGTGTGCTAGTCTACAATTTGCTTTTCCACATTAGAAATTAAGCATGTTAGTGAAAAAACAGAGGGAACTGAGATCTATTGTGTCAGGAAGCAAGCAGCAAGATGCCACCAGTTACGCTACTGGAAACTACAGTCAGTGAGACGGTAGTTCCTAGTATCCACTCAGTGGGATCCAGGAGCTTGGATCTACTGCTTCTCAGCAATTTCTCTCTCAAAATGTAATGTCTATAAGAGAGGAAATATATGCTTTCTTTATTACGGTTGTGGATTGCTGGTATCTGACTTGGCATAATATTTACATTTTATTAAATGACTCTCTGATTTAGGATCTGAGACTAGTTAAGCTCTATCATTAGAGAGTCTTATGCTTCCTGGAAGTCAAGGATCCAACTCCCTATGGCTTTTATTTGAAAGAAAAGTATTGTGTTTGTTCAATGAAAATATGATGATTTGGTTCAGTTTTAACATGGTTAGTATTGTGCCAATGTCCTCGATAGTTACAATTGGGAAGAGTTGGTCCTTTTGACATCTTGATTGCACTTTGCTCAAGAAAAAAAATGTGTGTTCATTGTCCAAAGATGCACTGACACTTAAAAACAATGTTTGAAATTCTGAGTACAGTATCCAGCCTGTGCAAAGGGATGCAGAGAGAAATACCATCAACCAGACATTTTTTGTCTAATTCTGCTTTGCAAGGAATCCTCTGTCCTTCCTCCATCTAGTTTTTATTAAGACTGTTTGATTCCATTTGTCACCATGCATTTTTGTGTGTCCACTGCTCCAGTAGGAGCAGTTCAAACACTAGGATAAAGGACTACATTAGAGAAGAGTTTGACTGAGGATAAATACCAAGAATCTGGCAACAAATTACCCAGTGAAATAAATAAATGCCTTCTTTCTCATTCTGAATTATGTTTGGTATAAGCTCTAAGGAGTATCTCTATGACTCAACAGAACCCAAGAGCACAGAGGTGCAAATAGTTATCAAATAACTCAGTGGTACAGTCCTGGGATAATATCCAACTTCAGCAGTCCTCAGGGAAACAAACCTGAGAGGAAGCAGCACACAGAGGGAGTAAGGGAGCAAGGGAGGCCAGCTTCTTCACACAATATGCAAAACAAAATTGTAATGTACCCCTCAGCCCTGTAGCTATCTCAGAGTAGACCTCGGAGAGGCAAGGGAGGAGAAAGGGGGAAAGGTATGGGTGGGGGAGGAGGAAGGAAAGAAATAATCTAGGCAAACCCAAGCTTTAGGGCATAAAAATATTCGGGAGAGAACCACAGCTTGTCAATGGGCACATTATGTAAAACTAGACATCTGTTAAATATTGTATGTGACAATTCCTGTTTTAGCAAGCCACTGTTCCCAAAACATCTGAAAAAGAATGCATTTTATGACAGAAAAAGTTAATACCATGCGTAGTTTATACACACACACACACACACACATAAATACAAATATATATATGTATAGGCATATATGTAACTATACATATATAAAAGTAATTTAATAGATATGATTTGGGGGTCTCTTTCTATATATATGTTTATGAATCAGATCCTTAGCCTTTGTAATGGCATTTAATTGATGTAAAGAAGCCCTCATCTGCCATCATCTCAAGGCGCACCTTAGGATCTGGCTCTGTGGTGCAGCCTCTACTACCTTATTCCCCTCCGCACATGACCATACTTTGTTGAAAAAAATCTCCTTTAGCATTGAATTTTTCTATGTGTTATTTCAGGCCAAGATGATTTTTCCTCCTGGAAAGTTTGAGAAAAGTCCTTTGCAATTTTTGAGTTAAACAACGGTGAAAAAATATAGACATTTCCCCTTGTAAGGTTTTAAGTTTAGACATAATTCAGAAATGTCTACACTTTAACAAAGTTTCCTAGCTAGCAAATTCTCTCTAAGGACAAACACATTTAGTTATTGGTAATAAACAARCAGAATAAACACAATTGTTTATAAATATTTAATTTCTTACGCTTGCACATCTGTGGCAGTCCATATTATTCATTCTGGGAGCTACAGCATGTGATTGGTTGCAGCACAAAAAGCTAATTACAGTGCAAAGCCACTGGCAGGGTAAGCAAGAACCAGACTTCCTCAAGTATTGTGGGGAAGCATAGCTTGGGGTAGAAGTCCGCCACCAGGTAGSAGACTGCAACATGCACTTTATGATATCCATGAAGTGTGACTGACTGACGCAGAAATGGGAGGGAGCCTTGAGTGGGTTATGAATTAGACCCTGCCCTCTTTCCAAAGCCAGTACATGCTGGTGCTTCCTACTAATTATAGCTGGACCTAAAGAAAAGATTCAAAGTGTAGGAGAAAGCTCTTTCTACTCTCCACCATCTGTGCCAGACTTCCATGGGAACTGTTCTGATGCTATCACCATGGTTAGAGATGTCTGCATGGGAAAACACACTTGTGTCATTGACAAGAACACCATGCAAAAGTCTGCTCTGTTGGAATAACTTGCATTACCAGGGTCTGAGTTACTACTGTTATAAATCATTGAACACTAAGCTTGTCTTTTATATTAGTCCCTTTCTTCCTAAATGATAAACAATATGGAGGGCCTCACCCTGCAACCATTCAGAGATAATTAGATATATATTCTGCAAATGAATGGTTGAATTATAATCCAAACTTTCATTTACAACAAGCAAATTAATTTTTCAAGTGAAGATAATGGCTCACTGAATCTTTTAGCATGCCAGCCCCTCAATAAGCTATGCCCTGTGCATGGACCAAAGACAAATGCAACCTAACCTGCACCTCCCCAGCTCACTCAGTGCTATGAGGCCAGAGCACTATGCTGAACAGTCAGACTGGCTGTGGAGTGACTCAGAGCACCCACATGGCCAGGAAATGCTCCATGCTGTGCAGCCCTGAACCTGTCGGATGAGATTGCTCTGAAGGGCACCAAGCTGAAATGGAGAGGCAAGAAGTGATTATGTAGCTTGTTTACCTGTTTCTCTGAAATTGATTTGAGAAAGGGAGGGAGAAGAAACAGAAGAGCAAGTGCAGAGGAATAACTTTTATTTTCTGAATTACTTAAAATGACAATATGACCGGGGTTTAAGAAGAGGTAGATATTAAAGGAGAGGAAGGGAGAAATCTAGTTGTTATTTTAAAACCAAATTTTGAGTTTTTAGTTTGATTTCACACAGACTTTACTCAGGCAAGCTCCCATTGCAGCTATTTGCTTAACTAGGAAAGAAGCTGAATAAGAATTTGAATAAGATTCAACCTACTGTAGCCTTTGGGTTCCCTCACCCAGATGATGGTGGGATTTCATGAAGAGACAATGGTGGCCAGGTAAATCTGCTGTGAATATCTGGCCATATCTATTACTGAATGTCTACTATACTGAGGTTTGCATGRCCAGAGTGATCCTACTTTTAAAGATGGACGAGATCTTTAAGATTACAGAAAAAGCCTCTGTCAAAGGAGTGAGTTTGGTATAGAAGTCTCCCACTTGCTAAGCTATACTACAGTCACCAGGAAGTCCTATCATTTTTCACCTAGTAGAGTTTGTTCTACTTATTTTCATCAAAACAGTTGGCATCTTCTCTCTCTGAAAGAGACCTAGAGGGAGTGTGGCCTACTCATGCCCCAAATCACATATTSTCATTGCATTCCCTGATGAAGCAGACTCTCCCTGGTGAGGCACTACTTGCCAGTACTTGGAGCGATCTGAGGGTATGCTTTGCAGTATGATAAGCCAAAAGAAAAGAAGATTTTGATGATAACTCTCCTACTTCCATTTTGGAATGGCCATTTCAAAGCTGCTGGGATTTCCTTTTATTCTGATTTATTATATTAGGAAGCTTAAAGCCTTGCAGAGACCTTTTTTTTTTTTTTTTTTTTTTTCCTTGCTTAAAATCTAGGTAAATGGATACAAGAAGTGAGAGCAAATGTGTTTTCCAGTCTTTTTAGGAGATGTGGTTCTGCCCTTGTTCAATGGAGTTTGTTCTGCAAAGTGGTAGTTACTGTACCCCATCTCAGTAAAGCCACTAGCACCACTAAATCAAGGAGTAGTGTGGTGGTTAACTGGAGCATGGAGCTGGTGCCTCTAATTATGATAAACCTATCAATCATAAGCATGAAGAATAAACAACATGAAAAAGGGGRAAAATGGCAAGAGAAGAGCAATCAGAGTCTCTCACGCTCATTCGGGCTACAGCCATCTTTGTCTTACAACTCGTCTGAGCTAGAATGCCACAGGAATGTCAGCTTTCACATCATGCATTTTAAAAGGCCATTTACAGTACTAACTGAAAGTATTTAGGCATTTAAATATAAACAAGATCTCCTTAGACTAGAATGTTTAATATCACCCTAAATTAAACTAACCACTTAGTGATACTGTTTCTTGGGATCGCAAGTTCTAGATGTCTTACAGCCAACAACTAATAGATCGTGCCTTCCCCTACCACTTTCGGAGTGATAAAAAAGTGATAACCTAAAAGGAAAAGGAGTGATAACCTAAAGGGAAAATATATATATATGTTTTTATCTGTAGACAGCTTGCTCATTATTTGCACTAAATGTCAGGGAAATGATGCTTTTCACTGGCCTACTCACTTCACATGCCTCCTTCCCATTCACAAATCTATGAACTTCCTGAGAGCTCCCTCTGCCCCAGGAAGACATACCCAGAGAAATTTGGTCATTTGCCATTTTGCTTTTCTAGAAAGTAAAGGAGGTATTTTAAAGCATTGAGCTAACAACTTATGCCACTAAGATGTTTCCTGAACCTCAACATCTACAACTCAGGCAAACTTGTGTTGACTTCAGAGGCATTTTACACATTCAGCAGTGTGACCAGAAGGGGCCAACATTTCACTATGATAAACTCCAAATTTCCCTTAGGGGAAATCTTTTGTAGATCAGTTTTTCAATGAGCTGAATTCAGTCRGAAATTTGCACTGAATTTATTTCTTGACCATACCTTCTCAGTCATGTCTTCACATAGTTTTGATTTGTATCAAGTAAAATTTCCAACTAACGTTTGTTTTGATATTATTAGTTGACATATATTTGTATTACTTAGCAGAAAATTGAAAGCAGAAACTCTTAAAGTTTCTGAATAATCTTAAAATTTTTCCCAATGAATCTTTAAACACAAATTGTCATTGTTAACAGAAGTGTTAAATTTGTCACTAGTACTTCCTGTTTCTAAAACTGTACAATGCCTTTTTACTTCATCCAATATAGCAGACGATACACATTCACAAAGTATGTAGCATATACAACAATTTCCTCATCCAGCTGGTAGCAAGTTTGCAACATCTGCAGCTAGCCTGCAGTGATACGAATTGGCAAGAAGCTGACATTTAGAGGAGCAGTAAATATTGCTAATGAAACCAACTTTAAAAAAAGTAAGTTCCAAAACCAGCTGAATGGTGCCCATGCRTGTGTAAGGTTTATAGCACTACTGACTTTTCAGCAAAAATTGACATCAACAATGACTTTTCAGATTCTCATTTCATGTAGTCTTCCTTTATCCAGTSTAAACCACCTGAGAGTCCAAGATTCCTGTGGCAATTAACTGGCAACATTTTCTCTTTTTTAAAGAGG
The DNA here is from genome assembly GCF_003343005.1 of Rhea americana. Taxonomy (NCBI): domain Eukaryota; kingdom Metazoa; phylum Chordata; class Aves; order Rheiformes; family Rheidae; genus Rhea; species Rhea americana. The sequence goes on along the minus strand of NW_028186466.1, from coordinate 204,499 downwards.
AACAATAATAAGGAGTTTCATCATCTGACTTCTGTTAAAAATCAATGACAAAACTTCTGTTTTTGTTTTAAGGAGTAAATAATCAGGTCCAATGTCTGTAGCTACTGCTTRCCATCAGAATTAGTTTTAGAAGTTTGGAAGAATTTCCCTAAAGCAGGAAAAATCATCAAAAAGGCAATGTGTGAGGCAATGAAAGAGAAAAGGAATCAGTGAAGAGAAACCTGCATTTTTCTACAATTTCTATAATGCGGCTAGATTTCAAAATACCACATCAACCTGTTGTGTGTAGGCTTGTTACATACATTTATTACTAAAAAGTAACAAATTACACCTCTTCTTTAGCTTCTTGACCAGGATTGGGTGTATATTGTAAAGTTTCTCCTTAGGACTTGGAATGTCACTTAGCACAGGAGCAATTATTTTCTCATTATTTACTTGCAGTAATGCATTAGCCAGTGAGAAGGGAGGTGAAAGAAGATAGATGTCCACAGGTCCAACTCCTTGCACAAGTCTTYGAGGTATTATGCCTCTTGTGGAATAGATGTGAATGTGAAAAGGCTTTCCAGGAGGGCAGTCAAGTCCTCCAGACAAAAATGGAATATCTCAGCCCCTGCTGTACCTAACAGAACAGTCTTTATGAGTGTCCTGAAAAAGTAGTATAAAAGTTTGCACTGTGAGTGAACAGGCCTGGGCAGAACTGTGGGATGCTGTGACCAGATTGATTCTGGGGCCTGAACTGCACATCAGTGAATTTTGCAGTTTTTCAATACGTGTAGACTTTTGAGCTTTGTAGGTCTATTTGTTTTCACAAATACCAACCAAACTAAACAAGCACTTAAATTGCAGAGGCTGTTTGCACAATGCTTGTTTTGAATTACTATTTTCAAGTTTACTACTCAAGACATGTGGCTGACCATCAAAATCATGGCATTCTTGGTTTCATGGGGAGAATTTACCTGTTTTCTGGATCATTGACACTTCCTTAAAAAGGAGGCTGGATCACTGAAGAGATTTCAAGATAGCTACACAAACACTTCTGGCACAGAGTTTTCTATGAATACATATTTATGTAATTAACCAAAAGACTTTTGCATACCTTCAACATTCTTCTGTGAACTTGAAAAAATAATTGAAGTAAATGTTCCCAGGATATGAGTAAAAGGGGCTGCAAACACCATCAAAGCAAATACTTGTATGGTTTGTATTCAAAGGATTGCAAATACATTTTCTTTTCTCTCCTCTCCTCTCCTCTTCTCTCTGATTCTTTCTTCTTTCTTATTTTTTTTAGCAAAGTCCTCCCAGTTCTGTCACTGCTAAATTCACTTAAAACCAAGTAAGGCATATTTTGGAGCCATGTATTTTTCTAAGCATTTCACAGTTTTCTAGGACACTATTCTAACATTTGTCTTTATTTCCTTGTTCATACCTTTTCCTGACTCTGAACATTAAATGTTCAGCAAAATATAATTTCAAGGATAAAATATTCCTATGCTTTGAAAAAGCTCCCTCTTAATATATACTAGGATATACTCTTTATCCCAAAGCAAAATAATGAACATGAAAATCAAAAGACCACTTACAATACAGAGAAAATACTTTATCATTCAAATGTATTTTTACTTGGAACAGAAAAGCACTAATGTCAATAAGAGGGCTTGCAATCTATGCACACAAAATAAGATGTGTGCAAAAGAAGGTCCTGAAGAAAGCTGTTTTATCAGTTAGTTGTAGATTGTGATAACAGTGCGTAAGGAAATGATTTTAAAGTAAACAATGGTGTTATGAAAAGACCTTCTCTTCATGAAATGTGTAAAATATTTCTCCCATAATGAAGAGAGAACTTACATAGGGATTTTCTGAAAAAGAAGCCTCAGTAAATAGCACCTCATACACACAAATCATTTATTTTTATTGCTGTGCATTAAATTCAGAAATGTAAGTCACAATTAAATTTATTAATTTGATTTTATTGTGGTTACTACCTATGCATTTGTGCAACATATTTTTTGGTTTGTTTCTTCTTCTGCCATTATTTGTTTCTTTAGGGTGTGTGGGGAAATAAACTCCTTTCATTTTCCTTAAGTATTGCATTAATCTAGTGCGGAATTTTTACAAGGAAATGATCCAGTCTCATATATAGCATTCACTATTGAATTTCTCAGCCTCTTGGAGCAAAACCACATCAGCCCTTTCCATGTTCTGATTATACCCAAATAAAACCCCCTTACATGAGCTCGATTCTAAGTACTCTAAAGCGTCATTGAAAGCAATGGTAGTCAAGGATACTGCATGTCTCCCTCCTATTCCCTAACTGAAAAATTTCAGTTGGAGAGGTTTGGTTTTCTATTGTAGTGTAGCTATAATATGCCAAAGAGAGTGTAACTCTCTTTAGAGCACCGAGGGATCTTAGAAACATAGCCATGTGCTAGTATGTAGCTTTGCTAGGTGATACAGGGTCCTTAGCTATTTGCAAAGTAATGTATTTGTGTGAAGACAGATCATCCTATACCCTAGGAAAGAAGCATAATTCACTCAGAACACTTTGTGATATTTTTATTTATTTTATTGTGCTGTGGATTAAGAGCTGAACTCTATGCTACTAGTAGTCTAGTACCRGGAAGAAGATGATACAAAAGCTGCCATTCACTTCAAGGAGAGAGAGTTCCTCCATCCCTCCAAGGAAGAAACCAGGCTTATTAATTACATATGTATTCCAGCAAACACAGAGGACTCGGGAGGTCTCTGTGTCATTATGCAACCACTTATTCCTTTGAATTAATGCTTTCTTTCTCCTCACCTGTTTTACCCAAATTACAAACCCAGAAAAAGCATGATAAGAATATTCCCCTTTGCTAGAACTTTAACCAAAAGTTTTCTAACTTAGAAAGAGGATGTCATTCACATRAGGAGAGGCGAGCATGTGTTTGTCACCATAGGCTCATGCCTCCATAATGCAAGATATTTAGTGTGCACCTCCTCTTGACAAGCTGCCCCAGAGCTTCCAAAAGGATGCTGGGAAGAAACAGTGGCACCTTGGCAATTTCCCTCTTTTAGYTGTACATATAATACTTTCTTTGTAGGTAAAGAAAAATAAACCTTTCTCTCATTACTTTGTGATATTTATTACTGGGACCAAATTGTACTGTTGGTTTTTATGGGTTTTGTCAGTCACAAAGTTCACCAATGATGTACTGTTAGCTGCCAGCTCCTTTCAGAAGGTGCCCAAGCACAATGCATCTTTCTCTTCCAGTTATCCAGTTTGGCTTTGTCACGCTCTTCGTTGCCTCCTTCCCACTGGCACCGCTCTTTGCTCTTCTGAATAACATCATAGAAATTCGACTTGATGCAAAGAAGTTTGTTTCTGAGCTCAGGAGGCCAGACACAGTAAGAGCAAAAGATATAGGTAGGCAATGAAAAATCATTATAATGATGAGAACACCAAAAATTCAGTAAGGAAGAAAAAAAGTGATAGTAAAACCCTTAATGAAGCTTTGTTTTTCACTTACAGGAATTTGGTATAACATTTTGAGTGGTATTGGAAAGCTTTCAGTTATCATTAATGTAAGTATTTGGTTATACAAGACATGATCTTAAGGGGTTATTTTATCCTTCCAACCTAATTTAAAGGTGATGTCTAATTACTCAATTGCTATAAAATACAATAAAATCTAAGTTATCTGGTTAATTCTGTGGAAGGGTAAAACACCACCTGAATTACAAAAGACTGTTCGCTCACCTCATTTTCTAGATCCTTGTGTTATATATGACAGGAATGCTAATTCATATAAAACAGCTAATAAATGCAACATAAGCAGGCAACAATCCAGATAATTGCTATAGATCTACTTCTCATTCATATTTATGCCTCTTTCTGTCACTCTGCTAGTATAGCTATTGGTGTGAATGAAAAAGATGTAAATATAACATCCATAAATGAGTTCTCAGAATAGAAAGCCCTTGACTGGATAGGAAAGAATTAACATTTGTTCTACTATATACTGTACACATATAACAAATATGGGTRTATTGCTAAATATCATTTCTCCCACAAAATGGGTTTTTCTATAACGGAATACCTTTTTTTTTGACTTGGCTTACATTCTTCCCAAGCTACAAAATCTTAACTGACAAAGATTTTCTTCAGTAGAACGATTCCATATAAACATAAGGTGTGTCTAGTATACAGATGTATCATGTCTATTGGCCTACATGTATGCCCTAAGTAAAAATTTCCTATATATGCTTTAAGTTAAAAACAACTCATGTCCTAGAAGTTAATCATAATAGCACTCAGCATTTTTAGCTCATTGATGTCAAAGCACTTCAGAGAGGTAGATGATTGTCACTACTGAGGGGAAAACTTGTGCAGAGGATATATGCAATTTATTTAGTACAATCATATCCAACATAATGGCACTCTGTAGCAGTATCTAAGCTATCACTACAGCTGGGAGAACTGCACTGCCTCCTGAGAAGCAGAGTTGTTTTGTGGGTGGAGTATTAATCAGATGTGGCTTGGCCATTTCTTGGACGTAAAGTAGGAAATTTGTGCAGTGCTACCCGTAACTGTAATGTTGCTGTCAGACATAGATGTCAGGCCTTACAGCACTGATCTGTGCAAGATGAGGAAAACTCTGTGGTTTTATCTGAACATGCTTTGCAGGTTTGTATTTAGATTTTACATTTTACCCCAATTGTTTGCTATATCAAACAAACTCTGTTCATTTACATTTCCCACAGATTCCATTAAAATGTTAGTTAGTTAGTTAATTATTGTTGACAGAAATGTAATATGTGCACACTTGATTTGAAAAAAATAACTGAATGCTCAATTCTGCTTTTCTACTCAAGCCGAACAATATTATGTTAGAAGAACTATTTGGTAAAATGTAGTACTAAACTCTTATTAACATCATCTAGATATTTCTGCGTCTGACACTCTTCRCAACTGTACCAGTTTTATTCCAGCATGAGCTCCACTGATGTCAGATTCAAAAGACTCAATGCAGAGAGGTGAATAGAGGTTGAATACTTTGCACTCTGCTGGTCTGACTGAGTTAGCACTGTTTAATTACACCAAATTATACCACAAAGTTAGTATGTCTGTTATTTAACCTTTTTTTTTTWAAAAAGAAACCTAGTGAAAAACCTCCCAGTGGTTCCAGAGAGGGAAGCAGTTGGAAAATATAAATGCTTTAATTGCTTTTCTTATTCTATGCTCTCAGAAGTGATCCACCTGCCTAACTACAAGCTTCCCCTGGGGATAGAGCAGGTTATTTACGCTTATAAAACTCTATATTCTAGAGTTCAGCTATTTAACCCTTGCTTCATCACTTTTTCTAAATTTACTTGAACATGAAAATTAACACTTGAATTAAGTTAATCTGAAACACATGAAGCATAGATTCACAGAATTTTTTTCCCCCTTCAGGCTTTTGTAATTTCCGTCACATCTGATTTCATTCCACGTCTTATGTATCAATATGCATACAGTCAAAATGGAACCATGCATGGCTTCATCAATCACACGCTCTCCTACTTCAATGTCAGTCATCTCAAGGCTGGAACACAGCCAGAAAACTCCCCATTTGCACAGGATGTTTTATTCTGCAGGTAAAGTAATTCGAATGGGATTTTGTAGAGGTGAAATAAATTCTTTGGGTCTTTTGTCAAACAAAAATTTTCCAAGTGGGAAATGATAGTATTTGTGCCATTAAAAATGTGGTTTTAAGAGTAGAGCTTTTAGAATGTTCTTACTATATTAGGATGTTCTTAGAAGRGTTTTATTTTCAGTGCCTTAAAAGATAAAATAAAAAAATTAAACAAAGACTCAAATATAAATGTTTTCTGTCCTGGAAGATAAAACTTTTGTAAAGAACAATTTGAGCAGAATTCAGTTTTAAAAATGGAGTCCCACTAGTTAGAATTTGGCTTTCTTTCTCTTTACTAAGTTCAGTGGTTACTTAATGAGACTGAGTTTTCAATATATGCTSACCATCTTTAAAATCTGCACCCTTCCCCCTCTACATGCCCCATATTTCAGCTTCATCTTTTCAGCCAGGTGGGTACAAGGCTGAATTTTCTTTTAAATTGTCCTAAAAGTCCAGCTCACTGCCTCTCAGCAAAAAGCAGAAAATCCCGGGGTGTAGATACCTATTGAATAGGTCCAGTTGGCACGAGAAATCACTAACATGGATTTTCATAGAAATATATGCAATTGAAAGAGCCCAAGGCTGTACATAACCAAACCCTTCTGATCAAGGTTGTACCCAACAGCCTGCTTCACTTGACTTTTAGACTTGCTTGAAATCACACTGAGCATAGTCTCTGCATCAACAAGAGAGAGATTGTTGCATAAATTGTTCTTCCAATTTCTTTATAAGGCGAGATTTTATTTATGCATTTTCTACTAAACAAAGGTCCTTAATTTGCCTCCTTTATTTTGAAATATAACGTGTTTGTGTATGTCCACTGTTTTTTTGGATACCTGCCATGGTTTTTGATTTTGTGTTCCTGATATTGACRATCTAAACCTACCATTTCTCTACATCTAGTTTAACGTCAGTCTTTCCCAGTCTCCATTCTCAAGCTCAGGTCCAGGGGCTTCTGCTTTCCTTGTGCACTATCACTTTTAGATCATTTTGGCTAGGGGGCCAAGATTTGGTGAGGTGCTGGAAATCTGTCACTATATTCTCTCAGTATCAGAGCCAAAGAGCACAAAACCAGTTGCCAAGCAAAGCAGGACGACAATACAAATCTTAGAGGTGACAGTCTTACGCCTCTCTGCATCAGGTTGGCCTTGAAATAGTGGTTTATTGAGTCAGTATTCAATAAATACTGACAGAAAATATTGTTAGTTACTGTACATTTTCTGGTTAGAGCCCCAGAATTTTTCCCTCCTATCCACCTAAATACACTGTCCTTGATAAATCTGCATTGAATAAACAAGTAGATTTCTTCATTATTAATTCCAGTGATGCCTATGTTTCATCATAACTGCCATTCAGAGATACTTTTTAAAAAGCTCTGCATTTAGAGAGTATATACAGATGTAATATACTAATGCAGCTGGAGTTTTTTTTTATGGTTACCACTCAGTTATACCTTTTCCTCTTTTCTATAAATCTGTAAGAGCAGCTTTCATCATGACAAGGAAAGCTAGTAACTAAAGATGGTTAGAATACATACTTACGTCCCAAAATCTTTGAGGAGCAAATTGTTGGAGAAGGATAACATTTAAAATGAATCAAGAATTTTGATTTTAAAAAACCCCCACACATAATTGAATTCCTTTTAAATGTATGGTACTGATTTTTCTATTTTAAAAATAAATTAATTTAGAAATAAGCAGCCACTTAAAAACAGCAAGAGAAATTCACAGTGGAATTAGGCTTCTAATTTAAGTGCTATGAATTACCCTAAAAAGCATTCCATCTCTCCTCACTGATTATTTAAGGGATTACACATTACACTATAGTTAGATTCTTGAAGTAGCCAAACACCTTTTCTTTGTTTCTGAATAACTGCACATTTCTAAGTGTACCTAAGTACGTACCTATCTTCCACAAAACCATTGTTTCCCTGTTCCGAGTATCTTAGGAAATAACCAGCTTTACTGAAATGACAATATTGTAAACTAGTTAGATAGAAGATTTTCAATCAAGCCTACAAATAAAAAACCCAGCTTACAGAAAATGTTCAACATAATGTTATAATTTCCCCCAAAAATCTTTAAGTTGGCACTATTCAGTTTAGTCTGTGCACAGTTATGTCCTGCTCCTGTATAAGAAAATGTTAACCATACCTAAATTTCCCCAGATTTTGAGCAGATGGTATTTATCTTACCTACTTTTAACCTATCAAAATGATATATCTCAAGTCCTTCTGCAGGCACTGGAAGCAGAGTAAATGTAGAGAGAAATCTGGCCCTCAAGTTCAGACACTTAGCTTCAAATTGCCTGTGAGACGTGCCTACCTTCTTACCTCAACTACAGGGGAGGCCTAGACGAATACTAGAGCAGATTCCTAACTTTTAAGCAGCTAAAGAAAAAGAAAATCACTCAGGCAAAATAATGCTGCACAGCACTCAGATTAGCGTGGATTCAACAGAACCAAAATACAGGGAGAATGCAATAATCCACCATAAGTTTAAAAGTGGTCCCTGTCTGAGAATATTATGTCCATGCTACTGAGGGAAAAAAAGATTGCAAACAAGAAACATATTAGATGTTTGATCATGTACTACTCTGAATGAAAAACAGCCATGAGAGCATTTCTATTCACTTATCAGGAAATGATTATGAGAAGATGTCAGCAAGCACATTAACTGTTTTTGGTTAACATTTGCCTTATTTAAATCCTACCAAAGTCACTACTTTGGCCAGAACTATGACTGTGATAAAACATGGGGTATCTAGCTCATCTCCCAAGAGGCAGGCAACAAACACTGTCCCTCAAGCTGGGAAGAAAAAAAAAATCTGCTTTTCTGTTTCTGGCAAATATGTTGGGAACAAGCTGACCTCTCTTATTCTTAGATTTCTGTGACCTCTGGAGATAAATGTGGTTACAATAAGCCTGAATTTTACTGTTTACGGGCATTGCCAGAGATTAAGGTATCTTAAAAATAACCATAAAAAGCCAGAAACAACTCTCCCACTGAACATCCAGAATGCATTCTTTAAATATTTTGAGCAGCACTTTCTACAGTGCTGTGAACTCTTTGACACTACTTCCAAATAAACATTGCTGTACCGCCAGTCTGGTGCACAGCATTAGTTGTAATGATGTTTTTAGAGCAAAATGTAGCTGTGTAGCTGAAGGCAAATTAAAAGCAAACCTTCCTAATTATGTGACGTTTTTATTGGTTTAGTCCTTTTAATCTTTATAATCTGATATGATAATGGAGTGCACGAAAGCATGGTGATCACATTGAAAAGAAAAAGGCAGCAGATAGGAAATCATTAAAGGGACTTTTCCCTTAACATAACTCTGTTTTCATATTCAGCAAATTTATAAAGTATCTTGAATTAATTAATTTTCTTAATGCCCTGGGATCCTTCTCATCTGTACCCAGTGATCAGTCATGGATTCTCTTTTCTTTCTCCCAGCAATTCTTATATTTCTCCAGCTATACAGCATTTCTGAAGCACAACTTCATAGTGATTCGTTCATGGTTTCCTCAACTTCTTCTGAATGACCAACTTAAAAAAGAAATTAAATAGATCGACTCATTTAGACTTATTCATGATTCTATTTACTTACACATTTTTATTTTTCTACTAGCATTTCTTTTTGCATATCTGATATAATTCTTAAATATAATTATGTATTTATCTTAACTATTTGACTGTAGATAAACTTTCTCTGACCAATTCTTTCCACCCATCCTTATTTAACTTCCCCAGCAATTTTCTGTTTTCAGTGTGCATTTTTGGTTTTCCCCTTAGAATTTTTCTATACTCTATTCTTAAACCATATTGACTACTTCATACTCTTGTCTGTTTTTAGTGGAATTAGAAAGGCTTTCTATGCCTGCAATACAATAGTCTTTGGAGCACCAACTGTTTACTCTTCCTAGTATATCTGCTGAATCATATTTTAAGTGTCAATAATTGGAGGGTTCTGGAATTGAGGAGATTTTTTTTTCTTTTTTTTCTTTTAAGAAGGTACTTGTAGAGTGAAGTGACTAGAAAAGGCTTGGATTATTTCACTTTAAAGTCTCATGTACTACAGCATAATCAAAAAGAGAGGTGGAGAGGAGGCCCAGCTACCTTGTTTGTATCTCTGATAATATCATCGTTAACCATAAGGTACTTGCTTACATGAAGCATACCTTAAGCATAAGGTATAAGCATAAGATGCTTAAGCAGAACACTTGCTTTATATGATCATAGTACCTTTAAGGAAAATCTCAGGRCAGTTGGTAACCCTTCCAGATGAATCTAGGCTGAATGTCAAGGCTGGGACTGATTTATCATGCTAGACACAATCCTCAGCAAGCTCAGTAGTTTTCCCTGACTTAGATATTAACATGGATTGAATTAAATGGAACTGGTTCTGATTCTGGCCCTGGCTGCAACCCTTATACTCAGATCTGAGCAATAAGTAGGAGTCTGTGTTGTTCAGATAGGTACTGAAGGAGAAATCTTAAAGTACAGGAACAGCATAGGATCAAATAGGAACCTGTGTAAGATAGAAAAGAGAGCTTAGCTGCTTTGTGTGCACTGCTGAACATGACAAAAATATGGTCTGTATCACAGTGCAAGTATTTCTTCCATTGAGTTAGAAAAGACCTGATTTAAAGCTATTTTATCCTCCTGGTTCTCCCTGCCATCATAGGACTGTGTCCTGTGTACTTTGTCTCCAAAAGGTGAAGCTTTGGAATTTTGTCCAGTGTTTCAGATCGAATTTCCTGTGATTCTAGGTTTTTTGTGAATGCATTATTCAAAGTGTAAGCCCACGTGGACAGAACCTGAAGGTAATTTTGGTAAGAGCACCTGCAAACTGAAACTGACAGGTTTTATATACGAACCTCTTCCGTTATTCCCCAACAGAGGCTTTTCCACAATCTAATGAATCTTACTGTCAGGAAGGGTTTCATGGTATTCAAAACAGATTTTCCCTTTGTTWATTTCACCCCATTGCTCCTAGTCAAACACTGTGAACAACACTAAATTATCCTTTTCAGTTCTAGGGGCACAATTTGTTTATGGTTATCATGGCCAACTGTGGCTGTTACTTAACTAGAGTGGAGAAATATATATGCTCTTCTCTAATCTCTTCTGGTGAATTAGTCTCCTCAGATCGTTGATTGCCTTGCTGAACTGCCTTCAGTTTATTGAAGAGCTAGTACCTCCCATTTTGCCTTTTGTTTATACATACACAAGTCATACTATGCTGCTACCATTTTTCAAACTTCTATGAGCTTGCTGGGCACTGTGAACTCCAGGCTCTTTTCATTGCATTTTTTTTCAAACATTATTCTTTCAAGAGCCTTCAACTGTTTTAATTATCCATTTCCTCAAATTATTCTGATTGTGTTTTCTTTCTGTATTTCTTACTGCTGTCTGTATTTCCTGCTATTTGCAAACCTTTCCAGTTGAGGAGCATCTGTGACTTTTATTTGCTTGCTGTTTACTTCCAAATGATTGATGATAATACTAAAAGCATTAGTCTTTGCACCAAACCACTAAGGCTCTGTTTTATCCCATGTAAAGCTTTACGTTGGAAGAGCATTTCTCTTGGCTCCCTCTATTGTTTATGGAGAGAGACAGGAACCTCCAGAGAGTGATTCAGACCTTATGTGGACTTAATTACTCCCTAAATTAATCTCAGTTCAGGTGGGATAACTGCATGGTTATCTCGTTTGGACTGAAAATGCCTTAGATAATCTTTAATTTCAACAGTTTATTCTGTGTTCACTGAGACCAATTTAACATTAACAAAAAAGAAATTATTCATAAATCCAGAAAAGTCTTGAAATTTCCAACATTAGAACAATGTTCTGATTTTGGTTACAGCTGTGAAAACCTGGATTAACTTACTAAATTTATTCAAAATAGCCCTTATCTAATTCTGAAGTTGTATTTCGTATGGTATGATGTATAAACATCTGGAGGATCTGTTTAGATTTGACTACTACTACTAGAGAGTTAAGTTAATCAAAGCAATTAGTGCAGGAAGAGATTGCTAACTGAGCTGTCTTCATTGACAGGTTTAAAGATTACAGAGAACCACCTTGGTCCCAAAACCCATATGAGTTTTCTAAACAATACTGGGCAGTCTTATCTGCTCGCTTGGCTTTTGTTATTCTATTTCAGGTAAGTCTGTTGAGCTATTGCAATTTCAGTCACAGAAATGTCATAATAAGTTAATTGAAATGCATGTGTCAAAGGAATTCATGTCCAATAGGACTTTTCTGTTTTCATACACTCAACTTAATAACCCAACCTATTGGGCCTTCTGCAGTGTCAGTAGGGTGCAGCACAGATTCTTCCTCTGGAGCACTGTGGCACACTTCCTAAAGCACAGATTTAATCTTCCTTCATGAAATGGAAGCTCCACAGCCTGCCTTAACCCCTTGCACTAGTACTGATACCCAAAAGATTCCAGCCTCTTAAATATTTCAGTTAAGTGAACTCTCTCAGCATTTATACCCTCAGAAGTGTCACATGTAAGAGAGACAACTGCTACATAGGCTCAGGAAATACTGCTCTTTATCTAAAGTAAGGAATAAATTGTAACAGTTAATAAATATTCCAAAATCTTTCCCTGTTTACTTTCTACAACCCCTTCCCCTGAATATGGAGAATTCGTTGGTGATGGCTTTGTTCCCATGGCAGCTTCTGAATGACAGAAACATTCCGCTCTTCTCCCTGATCTTGGTTACCTCCACAGCTAAAATGGGCCTGCTCCTAATATCAAAATCTGCCTATCTTTTCTTGTCACCTGCTGAATAGTCCCTAAGTATGTCTTTGAGTCTTGTTTGGTTTATATTGCCCTCTTCCTTCTATCTTAAGTAAATTTCCACTAATGCCTGCAAATTATTTGAAGACAACTGGATATGCTGGGCTTCAAAGAACATGCCTGTTGTTCTGCTGGAGTATATTCCCCGGTTAATGAGCTCTATTGTCTCAGACAGGAATGGAGYGTTTGTGCTAGTAGCCTTGTCAACTAAATTTCTCACACACTTTGAGCCATTACACAACACAGCAATCTTCAAAAGAGTCTCTTCATAATAGAAACCTGAATGCATAATTTATCTATAGACTTCATAAACAGGCAAAACTCTCTGCCCATTGTTTTTCCTACTTCTGTGTTATAGGCCCATCACCTGTAGTGGCCATGACATTTGAGRTTTGTGATTCTGGTTTGCACGCTGTAATAGTGTACTCAAATCCTACTGCTCACAGACAGAAGGATTTGAGGACAGAATGACCGTGAGAGGACAGAATGACCATGAAAGTTTGTCTGCTGTCTACTCAGGTCATGTTGGAAACACATGACTGTGTTGGGGGATGCTTTCAATAATGTTGCCCATATAGTTTTGAACTCAGTTCAACAAATTTGATGCTGTTTGAGCAACTTTGAAAGACTGTAAAGAACAGGGTTGTTTTAGCCACTTAGGCAATGATGCATCTGATGAATCTAAGCCCATTTCTGTTTTAGACCTAACTGAAGCACATGTTTAATTCAGTCACCTTGCTGAGGCAGGATGAAGCAAAAGTGTAAGTGGTTTCCTGAAGTAAGGCCTTACTTAGCTGCTTAACATTAGGCATCTTCAGCAAAATTTGTTTGATACCTGCCTCACTGTTCCATAGCAAAGGTTTGATTTTGTTCTAGTCTGAGTATTTTGGATTCTTCTGTTCTTGTCCCCTTCTCTTGTTCCGTTTGCAGAATTTAGTGATGTTCCTCAGTGTTTTGGTTGACTGGATGATTCCTGACATCCCCAAGGACATCAGTGAACAAATCAAAAAGGAGAAAAGTATACTTGTTGACTTCTTCCTGAAGGARGAGCATGAAAAGCTGAAGCTGATTGAAAGCTTTATCACACGTGACAAGCACAGACACCAAAGTGGAACAAAAGGCCAAAGGATCCGAGCTGCCAGTTTCTGCCAGTTTAGTCGAAGTCAGAAAGGCAGCCTTGCCTCCTTTAGCTCACAGCACACAGAAGTGTGACTTTTTAGGGAAAGATAATGTAATACACTTATGTCTGCAATATCCATTTACTGAATGATGTGATTCTGAAACTGGAGCCAGGACAGTCAAGGAACGGATAGGGAGCTAAAAGGAGAGGATCTTTTGCTTTCTTAGGAGCTCCATATGCAAGTTTCTCCATAACATTTGATATGCTGTCTGGGATGCAACCTTTTCAGAGTTTGCCATTGCAAGCTATCCTGTGGCAGGGACTGGTCCTCATGGTGATGCATGTGAGTTGGGTAGGCACATAGGTATTCTCCTTGCTCTTGCAGCCTAAGAGTGGTAGGGCCAGCTGTGGGCCCTATTCCTGCAGACACCCTGTGGGAAATGAGGAAGAGAAGGGACGCTATTACCACAACTTCCATCGTTTGGCAGATCTGACTGACATCAACGAAGTGTGCCCGAAGCATGATGACGGCTTGTAGCTGCAGTCTAGCTTATAAACAGGTGGGATGTTAAAGAGTCCTTGTGCCTTCCTTATGTACACTGCCATTTGGTGCTGTTGCTGTAGAGAGTGCAGGACTGCTGTTAAGGGCACAGAACTGTGGAAACAGGAGGAATTGAAAATCACTGAGCACTTTCATCTATAGATATATTGATATATTGTCTGTTGCTTAGTCAGGAGCCTGAATGAGTGTGCTAATGAGTAGAGAGGCTAGAAAATATACATCAGAATGAAATAAGGATGATAAAACTAGCAAAGCTCATCATTATTCATTGTCCCGAAAAAAAAAAAAAAAGAAAAGAAAAGAAAAAGCACTATGTTTAATTCTCCTCTCACTTAAACTGGGAATACAGCCAACGTGAAGAAGAATCACTCCATTAAACTAGCACCAGTGTGAAATTGAAAAGTGAGAATGGAATCAAGCCCTGTAAATCTTGTGACATCTTCATGTACATTGCATGCAAAATAGCAGAAGTGTTGTTCATTTGCTGCAAAATATTTTGTAGAAGTTTTTTCGTTGAAAGATATTCACTACTTATGCTTTCATTTATATGCATCTAATGAGTAACTTTATTCAGTTACAAACGCAATAAAACTTTCTTTAAAAACCTATTTTTTTTACTGGGGAGTCTGACTCTATTCCAATTTGAAATTCAGAATTCAGACAAAAGAATGTCTTTTGATTTTATCAGTTCTTAACAATACTTTCAAAATCATCAAAAACATATACCAAAAAAAGTGCTTCGGTTACAGGTGTTTTATATAATTTGATTATTCTTTAAAACATTATGTTATTTTATATAGTCCTGAAGCTTCATTGTTCTTTTTGATGGAAAGTTCTTTTGCTATGACAACTCATGGTAATTTGATGAGAGATTTTTTTTTATTTAATGCCTAAAAAGGAAAATGAAGATGGGAGAACTATCACAAAATAAGTTGAAATTAATGGTTTCATTTTAGAGCTTCATTTTTAAATTTTCATTTAGGTTTATTAATCCCTTTTATATAATAGATCAAATTTGAAATGAAAAATCAACTTAAATAAAACTGAGATTGTTTAACTTTGCTGAAATGAAAGTCTGACCTCTCCAAATATTTCCTTTTTTTCCCTATCAAAATTTATTTGCTACATTTTACGTGAATTCAGAAGGAGTTCTGCTCCCCCTCTGAAAAAGCATTTTCTGGTGAATTTGGTGGGGAGATTGGCAACTATCAGTTCAATTTTATATACTAAAGACAAAAATATAGTTTGTAAGTGTGCAAAAATACATATTATAGCAATATTTTTCCTTTCCTTATATGCAGTGTCTAAAATGTGCTATTTGAAAAACTCCTGACATCATAGAGTATTGATTTACAAAGTATTGGCTATGTGTATATTTCGTATGTTTATTTGATTCAGTTTGACAAGAAAATCATTGGAAATGTTCTTATTAAGAACAATTTAAATTTTGTCATAGTATAAAAACCTCACAGTCACATGAACAGTAACTTTTAAGGCACAAAATTCAGGTTTTTGAATCTTGGAAATGTTTGAGGATGGGATTCCTATTACGTAAATATAACTATTTAAAATCAAATTCCCTCTGCATTCAGTAAGGCAAAAAAGTCACCTGCAGACAGCTCTTTGTCCAGTCCTAACATTGCTGTCCGAGGCAGGTGTTTAGAATCACCTCKGGGGACATCTTTCTGTTCCCCTGAACTGTAGAGGAAGTCCAGATGACTGTTTTAGTCTGTGAACCTTGGCTTTAGATTGCAGAAGTCCAGGAATTGAAATCTAACCACAACAGTCAGAATGTTGAAGATGTTTGCATGGCTAAAAAAATAACTGACTGCCAAATTCTCAACTAATTATGCTTGTTTTGTTTTAATTTTGCTATTTGCTTTAATATTTTTTTAAAAATTTGGTCCCTTCTGGAAATCCATACCAGAATTGAGATACAAACTTTTCTTTCCCCATTCTAAGGTTAACATCTGAACAGGACAATATATCTCTTCTAAAATAAATAGTCAAAGTCAGATATTTTATTTTTCAGAAGACTAACAACCCCTGTCCGGGATTTCAAGGTCTAATACATTAAGGCAGTTGATATTAATGGCAACTTTTCCCTTATTTACACTAGATAGTGTTCTGGTGGAGGATCTGGGAGTTTGGAGCTTGTGATTTACATCTACAATTGACTGCAATGCAATTAATTTTATTCACAAGAAAATACTTCTGATGAGGAGAAAAGTTGTTGCTCCAAACAGCAGAAATATCAATCCTTCCAGCCTTTTGACTACCACAAGGCTTATATTCTTTTTCCAGATATGTGGGAGTGTATACAGAAATGGGTTTAGGAAGACATTTACAGGTTGKGTGGCACCCTCTCTTCCAATTAGTTGCTAGATTAAGCATATTCAGATGATCTGTACCTCTCAGACATTTTACAAAAAGTCACTAGATTAGTGAGCTCCTAGACTGTAGCTAGAGCTATGTGAGGAAACTAAAGCAAAAGAACATCCTAATATTAGAATAAATAACTTCTACTGATTTAAAAATCTTGCCTTAAAAACCACATTCTCAAAGCTTTTGTGTTTCCTGAAGTTTAATAATTGAATAGCGTTTTTCATTATGACCTCAGTCTTCACACAACTTACTGAAATGCATTCTTCTGGGGCTGCAATTTGGAACTGAACATTTGCTAAAGACAGTAAGCTGGATCACATACTCATCATCTGGTATTGAGTTAGTTGAAGTGCAAATATAGGCTGCGGCTCTCTTTCTAAGCATGAATGGTGACTGTAGATACCCTAAATTTCAAGACTCTAGAATAAATACCATTTCATAAATGATCAGTTTGGGGGGAAAGGGGAGAGCATACTCTTGAAATCCAAGTTTGATGGGGACCCCAGTGTGACACCCAGAATGATAGATGACTTTTTACTAGGGCTTACTGTTCAAAGCATGGAGTACAATTTGGTGGAGTGCCTGCTGCCCTACCAACTCTGATCTTAATTACCTTACAAACAAATAAAGGGGACAGGAAAGACTTGTAAAGAGCTCCARTGACTAGCGGCTAGTGTGCAAAAGTCCATCACAGAAATTACAAGCATGTGAGCACATGAAACCTGCATATGTTATAAATCAAGTACAATTATTATTCTTACAAATCATGTACATCCATGATCCAGTGCCACTGTTCTCAGTTTAGGCTCTTCCTCCATACTGCTAAGATGAGAACTATTTTGGACCCATCTACACCTAGGAAGTACCTTTTTTTTGAGAGAGAGATATTCAAGAGTATTCAGAAAAATGTTAGCCAAAGTTGAGTGTATTGGGCTGCTGTTGCATAGAATTACCATAACAAGCAACTTAAATGCTTGCTCTGGGTTCAAATGATAATGCATTTCTAGATTTCCTAGCAATAGGAATTAGAGAAGCAGACAGAAGTACACTGATGCTCTGAAAGTTCTCCTGAGGGTTATATATCTCACCCAAACAAGGCTGGGAAAGAGGCACAGTAGCAATCACAGCTGGCATTCTGATTAGATCTACCATGATATCACAAACAGGACAGACAGCTCAGTTATCTTTATCTGTGATATGGTTTCTATTTTTCTCTTAAACTTGAGAGTTTCATTCATTGAGAATCTC
Organism: Rhea americana; assembly: GCF_003343005.1. Taxonomy (NCBI): domain Eukaryota; kingdom Metazoa; phylum Chordata; class Aves; order Rheiformes; family Rheidae; genus Rhea; species Rhea americana. The sequence goes on along the minus strand of NW_028186466.1, from coordinate 186,719 downwards.
GCAAGTTTCGTACTTAAGTAAAGTCCCTGAGGACTGCATATACTGTTCTATTTCTATGGTAACCTCTGGCTTCTCTTGATACTGCTTCCCGTCAGCTCCTGTAATTGTAGATCACTGATTGGGCCTTCATTTATTTCCAGTTTCTAACTTATGTCTTTCTCACAAAGCAAGACATTATCTGATCCTCTTTTTATCAGCAGATACTTGTAAGTCTACCCACGAAGTGTCTCCTTACCATAACTGCTGCTTCAGAAACAGAGAATGACCATTTCAAGAGATGTACATGGAAAGCTCTCTCTAGGGAARMAGAGAGGAGGGATGCAAGTAGAGACACAAAGCAGTAATAAAACCTGTGAGATATTGTGATTCCCTGCCTTAGGAATTAAAATGAGCTAAAATCTCTGCAGAAGAGAGGAAAGCAATAAGCAGAGAAGAAATGAACGAAAATTGACAATGCTAGGATAGTGACACCTGAGTTTTACAGTACATAGGGTCTGGGTGAATGAAATTTTGCATGGATATTCCTGAACATTTAGTTCAGAATTGTGTAGCCCTTCTAACTGATTCGGCTCTAAAGTAAATAAAACCCCAACTAAAACAAAAGAAACAAACAAACAAAAAAMCAACTCTCTTCCTGAGTTAGGAGCTAAGATCACACAGAGTACTACAGTGATAAAAAAATGAATCTACAATTTAGACTTCATGTTTAGTGGCGTCAATAGGAATGTACATAATTCCTCCTCTAACCAAAACAGTGATAATAGAAAGCAACAAAATAGAAGGGTGAACTGAGGCTTATATACATTCATAGAATCATAGAATCAGTAAGGTTGGAAGGGACCTCTGGAGATTATCTAGTCCAACTCCCCCTGCTCAAGCAGGGTCACCTAGAGCATGTTAGACAGGGTTGCATCCAGGCAGGCTTTGAATATCTCCAGAGAAGGAGACTCCACAACCTCTCTGGGCAACCTCTTCCAGTGTTCTGTCACTCTCACAGTGAAGAAATTCCTTCTCATATTCAGGCAGAACTTCCTCTGGTTCAGTTTGTGCCCTTTGCCTCTCATCCTTTTGCATGGGACAACTGAAAAGAATTTAGCCCCATCCCCTTGACACCCTCCCTTCAGGTACTTACACACATTAATAAGATCCCCCCGCCTCAGTCTTGGCTTCCCCAGGCTAAATAGGCCCAGCTCTTGCAGCCTTTCCTTGTAGGGCAGATGCTCCAGCCCTCTGATCATCTTTGTAGCCCTATACTGGACTCTCTCCAGTAGTTCCATGTCTCTCTTGTCCTGGGGAGCCCAGAACTGGACACAGTACTTGAGATGAGGCCTCACCAGGGCTGAGTGGAGCGGCAGGATCACCTCCTTTGACCTGCTGCAAGCACTCTTCCTAATTGGAATTAGGCAATGTAGTGGATACCTGCCACCCACTGTTTGTGGCCAGCAGAAGCTTATGGTTAGTTGAAAGAAGATGTTGTTCCTTTCACCACAACTTCTTTTTTTGGACTATTGGTACAGGGCAGTTCAAGGTAGCCTTCAGAAATTATTCAGGAAAATAATTTGGCAGAGATTGCTCCTCAATCATTCCATGTGTTTAGTCACCATTTGGCTAGAGAATCTGCCCAATCCCTGCAGCTGCATGAAATCCCTTTTACAGTGGGTTTCTGTGACTTTAAAGAAGGCTTTCAAGAAGTAAATGAAGCAGTAGGAATGTTAGCCATTTCTGTCATGTGTTCTTCATGGAGACATTTTAATCATCACCACTAGCAGAGGTACAGATGCCTTTTTGTGATGGGTAACATTAGATTTTCAGTCTTCAGCATTCTAAATATGTAGAAAATGTTGCTATCTAGACCTCTTATGTAATCTGACCTTGCATGACACTCAGAAATGATGAAATGTAGTCCCAGAAGAAAAGAGTAGCCTATGTGGAAGTATGCCTGTAAAATTACTGCTTGGAAATACCCAACTCAACATCCACAATATTTACCACTATTAGCAATAAACTCTTCTGACGATAATAACATAACATCTGTTGCTGTTATGCAGTCTCACTCTTAATCAGGCACAGATGGTCTTCTTATTCCTCGTCTGGTCCAGTTCTTTTTCTTTTGTGAAGAAAATACAAACTAGTTTTGTTTGCAACCTATTCCTGTAAGTAGTTTCCTCTGTATCACGTATTGTTTAAGACATCTCACCTATCCAGTAGTACAAGGTTTTCAGATATACCAGCAGGAAGGCAAAGATGGAGAAAAGCAGTACATCTGATGTGTGAAGCTTGACCACGCTTATTGCTTTTAGAGGTTTGGAAGCAGGAGAAGGGCTTGAACTTCTAGTTCTTATCTAGTAATGGACATTGATACATAGTTCATGTGAAAGGTCATTAGATAATAAKACTGAAATGTGTTCTTAGTGAAAAAATGAGTATAGCTGCTGTGTGTCCTCTGTGCTACTGAAGATTTCACTTTAGTTATTTTCTGAATGTGTTCCAACTATTCCTAAATCCCTCAGTGCTACTAAAGTCCTGAATATTCCCTATGGTTTCCATCTTTAAACCACTATCTGTAAAACTATGAGATAATTAATTATTAATCAAATATTAAATTATTAATGATTGCACTAACTAACAGACTGCTTTGTTGCCTTTTCACACTACCAATGGAATTGTTAAAATTAATCAGATTCTTTAACAACTTCTGAGACAACTTGATAATGCACTTTATTCACACTTACTCACCTAATGATAACTTTTTATTTATGTRCATATTCAGACTACATGTCAGCCCAGTCCTGCAACTTTATTTGTTCTTAAGAAAGTCACTTACAATGGCTCTTCTGTTCACATGTACTGCATTTTCTAAGCTATTTTCACTGATGTCCTAGTTCTACAGATACAATTTTAAGGAGTAAAGTGATTACTTTCTATCTCTAGTCTATCTCTAATGTGGTCACATGAGACAAGACCACCTCTGATTCAAAGCTCACTAGAACTCATGGAAGTCTTTCTTCTGACTTCAGCACACCTTTGATCAGGGAGTAAACTGCTAGGTGTTACATCCAAACAACACTGAGTGCAAATTGCAACCAAATGTAGCAAATGTAGGTACAAAAAACAGGTCTCTTACTAGAGATCTGACTATCACAACAGGATCAGAGGAGAAGAGTTGCTAGTGCTAGTACTTCTAAATTTTATTACATAAAACATCTTGGTCCACTCTGAATAAACTGCTATTCTTCCATTGACTGAGCTACTAATGCTAAAGTTAGATGAGCCGTCAGAAAGATACCGATATTTCACAATTTTTAACAGCTTCACTTGAAATTCATACCTCAGGAAACAAACTGTTCTCTGACTAAAGGGAAATCACAAGAGGCAATCACAACCTTATCTAAATCTGTTCTATGAGGTGAAGTCTGTTTCTTTAGGGACTCCTGACTACTCTGCTGAATTTTGTACACAAAGGGCAGCAGAAATTCAAGACAAAAAATATGGAAGCTTTAATTACTCAAATACAGGAAGAACTTATAGCATTTTCTACCTGACTTTGTCACAAAGACAGATTTATCCTACCAAGCTCATTCTTTAACAGTATTATTTTCCAAAAATGTTTCCAGTAGACATTCCTTTAAAGAAGGGACAGACAAATGTGGCAATGAAGTTATCCTGAGTCTTAGATGTACGGTGTAAACTTTCCACTTGTATCTAATATTTTATCTTCTCTTATCTGTTTTACAACTTTATTTTTAAAAATGCTATATATGACTCACAGAATCTGAATTTAGAACTATAAGGGATTTCTCTCTGCATTTATATCATAATATGTATGTATCTTATGAATTCGATAGCAATTTATAATTTCAAAGTGCAATTCAAATGTTAGCTAACTAACCCCCCCAAGCACCTTTCTGTTAATATTGGGAGGATAATTCTATTCTACTACATTCTAGTCTTTTAAGAAACAACATATTTTCATAACAATTTGGAAACATTGAAGGTCATAAGAATGTGAACCTGTGAACCTCAAAGAGTGCTCATAGTACCAGGACTCTGATTACAAGCCTGAAAAGAGGAGATTTAGTTTACAAAATATTCACTTGATAATAAAACCAAAATAAATCAGCTGTAAAGACTGGATTAACAACTGTGTATATAATATATATATATATATATATATATAAACCAAAGAATTAATAAATATATCCATTATATTATTTATTCATTCAAATGACCTGTTGAACTGGTTCCAGTAGATGGAGCAAGAAAGCAGAAAAAAATTATACCACATACCAAGGGTGCTCAGAGGAGGTGGACATGTTCATGAGGTAGGACACGAAATGCACACACATTCCTAAAGCACACCTCAAACTATCAGCAAGGAAAGTACTTCAAAAACTACCRATGGATTCGAGTTCAGTCAGAAATCCTTTTCACATAACTGATACTGACAGGAGCTTTTCCCTGGAACTGGCTTAGTAGATGAAGAAAACTAATCACTTGAGATTTTTTCCAAAGCCAAGAAAACAGATTAGTTTTAACTGATTTATTATTCTCTTGACTTTAATGGAGTTTAGGACAGCTTAATCCTTCAATAAAAGCTAATGCTGTAAAGAAGTGCTGAATAAGGCAAGCTTTACATAACTCCTATGATCTGAAATCTTTTATTTTTCACTGTCTCTTTCTTCTGAATCTAGTTTTATGTGTTGGATAGAGACTTTGTTACCTTGTTTACAAACTAGTCATACTAACTTACGTGCTATAGAAAACATGGGTAGAGTCTTAGCCAAGAACAAGGCAGCTGAGTTGCAAGTCCTGCAAGATATCATAGCACCTTAGAACCAAAATAACACAGGCTTTATACTTTGGATAAAATACTTAGCTCTTTGTTCACAAAGTTAACATCTTTTAGGAAAAATAATCTTGTTTTGGTGAAAATAAATGAAGAAAAATGAACACTCAAATCAATGAGAATTTTCAGCAAGTCCTATTTATCACAGAAGCCTCAGGCACACAGCCAGCAACGTCCGTGAGGCCTGTGTCCTGTCATTGGCCCAGGAAGTTTGTGACACTGAGCTAAACTTAAGAAAAAGGGAACATCTGTGAGTGCAGCTCCTTTCCCATGCTAGTAGTGAGCCAGAGAATATCCTTCCTCTTCCTGGCTCAGGTGATTGCTGCCCCTCTTTTTCTTGCTTCTTCATTAGCTCCTAAAATTAAGACTTTGTTCTATATGGTCATCCCTAAGTCTTACTTGACCAGCCCTACTACCTAGTATTTTCCGTATGATTTCCACAGAAGTCTTTTGACAACAGCAGCTAGTTTCACTTCACTTTCCAGCTTCACATCTCTTTCATTTCCTGAGTTCTCCCCTTTTCTTTGTCAAAACTAAGCAGAGCATTTTCTTTTGAAAACTACATAGAAATTTGTGTTCAATTTCTTTTAAAAATAATTTTCAGAATATCCAAGAAAAAGTATTACATGGATGCTAATCTCCTTTCAATCTGTAGGTTTAGAAGTGGAAAAGCAGCGCTGTTGCTTGACTGCAAGGCTGCCTCTAAGCCCTGGTAGAACAGACGGTGCCCCACAATCCACACAGTAGGAGGAGAGTGAGGGAGAGAGGCAACTGTGTTCGCATAGGTTATCTTCAGCAGTTTGCAGCTGTTGGCTGCCACTAGAAGGAAAAACAAATCTATAGAGATAGTCCCAGGCTGTGCAGGACCTTTTCAGTACCTCTCAGACAAGACTGAGAAATCAAAACAATGAGCACTAGACTTGTATGAAGAACAGACAGATAAATATCTGACTCTTAAACATTGATTAGTCTATATCTGTAGAAGAATGAAGACTGTATTCCTGGTCTTGCATGTTTTCGGTTCCAGTTTGTTGGTTAGTTAATCATGTCAGTCATTTGGGCACCATTATCTTGTGATTATATGACACTTCCCAGCAAAACACTGATGACACATCTTGAAGAAGCACAAAGGCAAGGCTACAGAACAAAGATTCTGCTCTGAATAAGTCTGTAAATAATTTTTAATTAATGCCAACTTGAAAAAAGGGAGGGGGAAACATGATGTGGCCAGTTTGTGTTAGAAAAGTGTGGTATTTGTTAAATAAATAATTCCCTATGAATTATTCACCAGGTCTAATCAAGAGATGTCAAGGGGAAAGAGAATCAGAAGAGCAAATTTAAAGGAATTTCTAGTTAAAATGTAAGATAAAAGTCATTTTTGAGAAAATCAAAATAAACAGCATGTGTGAATGTTTTTCTTGGGATGAGTTGAGGGAAATACTTTCGTTTGGTTTGGCCCATACAATATGACAGATGAGACCAGTCTGGTTGCTCTTTTGAATGAATTACACAGATAGTGGCTAAAAGGAGATATAGTCCAAAGGGCTCACAAGTGATTTCACTTGTTTAGAAGAGGAAAAGGCTCTTTGAGTCTATGTAAGACTTTTAGACTTTTCGRTTTTCCTGACAAGGTTGTGTTCGCTGGAGAATTTTCTCTTCTTTTTAAATAGAGATGTAATTATCATCTCTAATCTGATCCCAAGGAGATCTACTAGTCACAGTCTTGCTCCTCAAACCATCCAGGCAGCCCAACAGATTCTCTGAAGATGTTGCTAACAAGATTTGCCTAAAGCCTACTGGGTTTCATTCCAAAAGCTCCTAAGTGTCTTAAAACATGTATATGCTGAAAGCAACTTTGTTTTCTTAGCACATCATCATGGATACGCACACCAGACACACCTTTTCAATGACTACCTGTTCTCTTTCAAACACCAGCATAAATAAGCTGCATAAACACAGCAGAGGTGAGAGAAGACTGACTCAAAAATCTGATAAGAAAATCCAGATCCCATTCTCTGTGTAACTGCTGAGACTCACTCCCCATCTGTTTCTGCTCCATTTTTACATTGACTCAAGGTAACTTCAATTAATTTTGAACTCTATTCCAGGTCTGTAACTTACATAAAACTAAATCCAAAGTGAACAAGCAATCTAAGTATGCAAAATACCTGTATGGCACATACTGAGTTCTATAAAATGAAGAACAGACCATATTCCAGCATTGTGCTAGGAAAAACATCAGCTTTTCTATTAAAATATATGCATTTCTTTATGCTTTTCTAGATGCATTTCTATTAAAATGTAACTTTTACTGATTTCACAGCAAATTTTTACTATTATTGGATTTCCTAACACTACTGTTCAGGAAAGKTATTTAGTATATCTGTGTGTGTATCTGTGGTTTCTGTGATTAATATGAGACATAAAGCTACATGAAGCTGGGATGAGGGTCAAGAGCAACAAAATAATAAAAGTCATTATTAAAATGTCATAATGATCAAAAAAGCTTATATTGTGCATCCAGAAAATTAAAATAAATATTGTTAAATAGAAATCTAGTGAATGTTAATGATAAAAAGAGTTAAAACATCTTCAAAGCCTAATCTCTGATGGAGAAAAAGTATGTAGAGGAAACAGTGCATTTTAAGACAATTTATCTTAATATAAACACCGAAAGGTATTAATGATAATCATATGACTATTGTATAAACCTGTAACTGCACCAACTTGCATATTATCAGAAAAAAGTCATTTTGTACTTAAAAATAAGAATGGGAACAGATCTTCTGCTGTGATTGAATTCAAGCATCCGGCTATGACAGTGGTGGCATGTATTTTAATGATTCATGTCTACAGATAGAAGTAGTTGGTTCTTGAGACTTAAACCTAAATGATAAATTAAAATTCCTAGAAATGTTGAGACACAGAAGATCTTTGAGTCTCGTACTTCTGGACTGAAGCAGAAACAAAGCTATCTTGCATTACTAGTATGAAGCACAAAAGAGCACATAAAGATTTTGCTTTTCTCCTTTGCACATCTGCATAGTGTTAGCTCCAGGCTCCTGGTATTGGTGCATCAGAGCAAAAGAGGTAGAGAATATTTGCTTCACCAGCAGAAATGGACATTTCTAAATGGACCTAATAGTGGAGTTATGTGGCACTCTGCGGGCAACACTGTTTATGGAAAGAGCTCTTGCCTGGAGAAGCTTAACTTTTATGTACAAGAAGAAAGGTCAGTTTTTGTCATCGGCTCTGCTGTAAGGCTGGCAGTATTGTCCCATCTTAGACTCTGTACATAGGTGTTTTGAGAGCAACTGATGATCTTATTTCTCCTTCCCCCCTCATTCTCTTAATATATTCCTACAAGTCTTTGCTCTGTTTCTCAAGCTACATTTTCTATGCAGATATACTATGTATAATTTAAAACTCTTTGATATTCGTGACAGAAAGTACTGTATAGGTCACCTCTTTAGCCTGTGGCAATTGAAAGGTGTCTGCTATTCTAAATGCTATTATGAAAATTTAAACCAGATAAGTGTCTTGTCTTTATCTCAGATCCTTTAGTTTGATTTGTCTTGTGTTCCTTTTTTCCTTTCTTTCCCCTCCATTTCTCTCTTATCTCCAGAAATAAATACAAATGATAAGAGACAATTGTAAAATGTGAATTATCTCCTTTTCTACCTTCAGAGTTTCCCCGACTAAAATCTTATGTATTGCACAAACAATGTTTCGCAAATATTGCTGAGCATTACATTAAGGGAGTGAAACATTATTTAGTCCTTAAGCTGGCTCAGAGTCTGCTTTCAAAGTCTGCATAACTTGCTGCAAAAATTTGGACCAGTTCTCCATGTGCTACGGGTGRTATCACTTGAATTCACACTCATCTCCATATGCCAAAAACTTAGGCCTTTTAATCATAGCTAAATGCATGCCAAATGCATTACATTGCATCATAACTAGCCATGGACAAATGCATGATTGTAGCATGTGTAAAAGGATTGGGCAGGTTATATATTTATTTACTATATAACAAAGTCATCATATGCTTTTGAATCTTTTAATGCTACATTTACCTTTCCCATCCCTGTCCTCTTTTATAAATGTTTCTCCTAGGATTTTAAATAAATAGATAATAGAAACAGGTTAGGCTTTGATACTGATGGTATAGACTCTTTTCTACACCCGTAAAATGTTCTGGGAACATTATTTACAGCCATTTGTGATTCTATTGAAATTAAATGCTGGAAGACTGTTTCTGACCACTAGAAGATCTCAGGTAGCCCACCTTCCTCCTATTGCTTTTTGAAAGAATCGCAGTTTTGGCCACATGTCCATCCCATAGAATTACAGTAGAACTAAATCCCCAGCTGTGAGTGAACTAACTCTATTATATGTTACTACTGATGTTTAGCACTGTTTATCCTAGCTTTCATCTCTGCATCTTTAAAACACAGCCATCTGTTGTTTCCAAACAATTCAGTCTTCTCTTTATGCAAAACTTTGTTCCAGGCCATATGGACAAAATATCTTTTTTTCAATTAACCATCACATTTTCTTAAAATACTAAGCACTATACACTAGAGCATTGAGAAAAAATGGGCATCACATACTCATAAATGTTTGTGAAGGGAGTGCTAATTTATTACACATTATATTTTCAACATTTTGACAATATGGTCATGCAATACATTCAGATACCACAAAAGTTGGCCAATTTTGTAATATTAAAACATATTTTAAACATTTGAATGCTGTTATTGATATATAGATTTAATTAGTACTAGCATATTGATCTAGTTATTTCTATAGTAAATTTTTCTAGCTAGGCTACTTTCAACTTTTTTCTTTTGTAATTTTAAATTTTTCATGTCTTGCTGCAGGATATGTGTGACTTCTTATAGAAAGTTTGAATTCAATTCCATAAGCTATTGATTAAGCCATGCAAAGCCCTGAGATGCTATATTAAGTTTGTGATGTTATGAATATGTTAAAAAGTTCTGCCTTACAAAAGCAAGAATGGAGGGTCACATTACCTATGCCTACAAGAGCAATCAGTACAGACCGCACAAGCAGATTAGTAGAGGGAAAAAGTGTGAGCTGAGACCCATGTGTCCACGTTACACATATTTGAAAGGTGACTTACTCAGACAAGTTGCAGTCTGGTTCTGTGGGCTGAATGCCTAAAAGTGATTGGAGCACTTTGGGCATAGTTCTGGATGCATCTTTTAGTTGAGTTTCACCTAAACAGACTCTGTCCATGTACTCTGAGATCACTTTGTGATGTGAGCCAAAAAGCAGTAAATAAGGACAATGCAGACTTTCACTTCAAAAGTGATCTGATCTAAATCATCACAGTAAACAACTTAGGGTATGGTATAGAGCTGAAATGAAAGGGCTAAAACAGTAGTGGAACAAATTTCAGTGCGATCAGTTTCCCCTTCTTCCTGAATCTTTTCTTTTTTATGATATAAATAATTTTCAATATTAAAAGTGAAGGAGATATCATACTTGAGCAGAAATAGATTTCTTTGGAACTTAAAAAAAGGCTATTCTTAGTAATGGGCTCTGCATTTCGTTCTCCAGTTCAAAGGAGTATTTAAAATGAGAAGTTGAGTTTCCATTCAAAGCTGTCCTCTTTGATGCTGTATCAAGGCTTACCCTTCCATCCTCCAAACAACTGCAAGATTTTCTCCTCCTGAGTTACAGCCTTGCTCTCAAGCCACCCACAATCACCAGCCTCCCACAGATACATGCAGATTATTAGCTATGTAAAGTGACCCAAGTTGAAATTAAGGAGGAAAACAGGTGCCAGGTGGCTAGAATATGTGACAGTCACTGGTAAAATAAGTACAGAACTGTAGTGATAAAGAACTATATAAAAATGGRGAACAGATGCATCAGGACCCAGGCAAATTACCCAGATAGAATATGCCTTTGTGGTCCACTTGTATAAAAGAAAAAGACCTTTGGCTTCTAGTTTACTAAAGTGCTTCATGGCAATAGGAAGGAAAACCACTTCTACAAAGTTTGAGACATTATTAGAAAGATTGAATGTGGAATGATACAGAACTGGCTGGATCTTTTAAGCTGTTCTAAGTTTACCAGATATCAGTGAACACTGCAGGCAGCCAGAAGGGAGAAAAAGAAAAGAAAGGACAGTGCAACAGTTCTGGGAAGAGCTGTAGACTATCCTCAGTATTGCTGACCTGAAGGAATCCATATTCCTCTTTTCTTCAGCCTGTTCTACTTATGCAACTTTGAAGATTTTTAAGGACAAAGGGTGCCTCTACTTTCCTTTCCCTTCCTGGGAAATGTTTCTGTTTTGATGAAATGGAAYCAGGTCAGGAATGGAAATGAGGAGAGGTGGGGTGGAAGCAGGCTGTTCGCTCTAGAGGAGCTAACAGCTTGCAGCTTAGCTCTCTTTTCTGAGACGAGACCCTGTTCAAAAGTCTGCTATGACTCTTCACAGGAGAGAGTCTCTTTCATGTAAACCATGCTTAGTCACCTATAGCACCTAGCAGAAGCAACAAGCCCCTTAACTTGTCAGGAGGACATCCATACAGAGAATAGGAAAGCAAACATTTGAATATGGGTTTCCTCATGCTGTAACTGAGCAAGTCAAGTCAGTATGTTATTTAAAACTACTTAGTAGGATGTATGCAATTAACTTTTTTTTGAAAGAAAAGGTTGTGTGATTTCACTGTAGTGAAGAAGCTGTTGCAATATGGAAACACTTGGAAATGGAAATGGAAAACACTATCATCAACTCTGTACAGAAACTCCAGGTCCTACTATAACAAAAACAGCTGATAGTAACTCCTGAAAAATCAGAATATACATGCTTCATTTATATCCACTTTCTATTCCATAGTAAAATACGTTAAACACTGCAGCCAAAATCAAAATCTAGCTTCAAACTAAGTGTGCAGATAATATTAATGTTATAATTAATTAATCAGAAAATTAATAAGCCTGAATTGAATACTGATTCCTTTGTGATAGCTCGTTACATGCTTCTTCTCAGCTCGAAACTGTGCCAGACCTACTTTTGTCAATTACTTGCAGTGCTTCACCCAGTTTCCATCCATTTGAAAGTGATTAACTGTATATCCAATGGACTTCTATATAGGAAATTTTGTGAGTGCTACACAAAATGTGCTATCTTAGATGTAAGACATGCAGAACTTTTTTTTTTTTTTTTTTTTTTTTTTTTTTAACAATCAAACTGATCCCCCTGCCTGGTAGATAATTAGAATGATCTTATATTTGTGATTTTCCAACATCTTTACCCCTCTACACCCTTCTATAAAGCTTGTCTCTACAGAACATTGTACTTTCTATCTGCTTGCTTTAGCTGTCATGAGCTCATTCAGCCTACTTCAAAACTACTTACACATTAAGTCTTTAGTATTTATATCTTAGGGTCAGGGAAGTGGAGATTCTTGAGTGAATGAAGTCCATATATCTACTCTTCGGGATGATTTTTTATTTGCTCACTGACAGCAGTGATGTTGGTGATCACATTGTGATCACAACTGAAACAGAGTCCATACCATGACTTCACATCCAAGAAGCAGCGACAAATTAAAAAAAAAAAAAGGTTTTGCATAGGAAACTGTAGGTAAAACTGCACAGTACACTGCCATGCAGAGGTATCCAAGCTAACTCCAAATTAAATCACTTAGTGGGAGCAACAGACCATGTCAGCTCTGTGCTCTACTATCACRTTTATTAATGAACAGTGGCACAAATCAGAGAGCTCATTAGAAGTTAAGAAGCTGAGGCAGGGGCCTGAACTATCCTAGGGAAAAAAAATCCGCTAAAAAAACATGTTTTGCATTAGCAGCACAAACAATGTGCTTCTTCAATATAATAAAATTTGTTTTCCCTAACTACAGAGACTAGAAAGAAATCATGTCATAACAGAATCAGTCTATGACCTGTCCTCCCTCTTTTCCTTACATTCAGTCACTGGAAAAATATGATACAGTGAAGGAGATGCTTTGTGATTTTTCTATGGACTTTTCTTCTATAAGGAATGATTTCTTTCCAAAATAATTGCATAGGTTCTCTAAAATGATTGTACAGCCCCAAATTGATTACTATCCTGAACTGGTATATCTGATGACAGAAAAATTTTCTCCATGTCCCTAATACGCCAGAGAATGTTTCACCTAATACTCTTCCAAGATAATTCTGCTCCTTGAAGGTGCTCCTGCTGTTCTTGAGTATCAGTGTCATTGTTGACACTGATATCCCAGTTACTCCTAAAGCATGAGTAAGTGTTTGGGAGTTTGCAGGTAGGAAACCTGTAAACACAGCACTCATTCTATCTTCAGCTCAGAAAAGCCTGAAGAAAAGAAAAGATTCCATAGGCTTTGAACTAAGTCCACCGTCAGGCAGGGCTGGTATCAAGCAACATTTCTGATTTTGAAAATACATGCCTGGAGGCCAGGAAACACAGTGAGGTCTATGTTACCTTCAGTCCTTTGACAATTTAGTTTATTTATTATTTGCCAGTCTGTTGGTACGGATAATTCATGTGCACATATACAATACTCCTGAAAGAACTGCATTCCCCCTAGGTCCTGTTTCTATCAAATATATAAATTATGAAAATTCCCTTTGTCCTTCCCTTCATACTCCTTCTATTTTCCTTTGTGTCCTTTCACGACACAGCTTTATTGACGGTCACCACTTTTTTTCTGCCTTGGTCCATCCCTCTTGATAATTGAGTCATTTTTTTTCCATTGTCTATCTGACATAAATAAATAAACCATCTTTTCAAAATAAACCTTTCTCCGGGGCTTATGTTTTGATCAGTGTGTATGACAGACGTTGGCACTGGAAGCACAATTTCACACTTCAGCTGCTATAAAAACTGAGACAAGTTACTTGAGACTCAGTTCAGCTGCCCACATACATCTCCTCCCTGGATGTCCTGGGCTATTGGACACTTCTGCATGGGACTGTCTGATTTAACACAAGACCTATAAGAGACCTGTGCTTTTCCATAAAGATAGCTGGGGGTGAAATGGGCTACATTTTGAGACTTGGGGAGACATGTACATAGGGCAACCGAACTGAGACCTGCATCTCTACTTTTGCTCCACTTTTCCTGTCCATGAAGYGCAGTTTCTTGGCCATTTTGCACAAAACTGAATTTTACTGCCTTACAGTATGGCTGCTTCTGCTATAGGAAAAGATAGAGGTGAAGGAATGAAGGAGCTGTGAGCAAGCAAAAGGAAAGGACTTTCCAGGCCTGATGCCCCTTGGAATTTCTGTGTGGGGCTAATTCTCCCACAGTAGTTACTGCTGTCCTATACATCTCATCACTTTCTTGGCAGCTGTAGCAGCCACCAGCCTGGCTTTCCAGGGCTCCAGCACAGGCAGAGCAAGAGGGAACACAATAGCCATTTTGCAGTCTCAGCAATTTATTGACTTCTGAGTGGAGTCAGTCCTGCTCACAGCTACAAAATAATGAATATTTATAAGCACCTTCTGAGTCTGAGCTCAGAAGATATTTGGATGGAGAAAGAGATACCACATTAAGGCTGCTGCTACTCCACTGCATCAGTACAGAGAATGAAGCAAAAATTGAAAAGACTGTTCAAGTTCATTGCCTCAGACAACAGCCACCCTGGCAGGAGAGTAGTTATCTGAGAAGCTTGTGAGTACATGCCTGCCCTTGGGGTTTCAGTCACTGTACAGCAGGGCAATGAGTTCACTGATGCACAGGCATTGATGAAGAAATGACACCGGCCACAGCAAAATCAGGGAAAAAATAACAGGAAAAAGCTTATAGGCAGATACTGCATAAATAAGGGGAAACTCAAAGGTTAAAGGTCCTATGAGAGCATTTTCTCATTTAGGAACCGCAGCACCGTGCAAGATTGGTGACCAGAGAGGACCAAAATTTATTTTCTTTTTTTGTCAAGAAGTCAAATGTCTCAGCTTATTCAGGTATTCAAAGATACAGGACTATGCCTTATATGGCATTGGATCTTAGACAACTTGATATTATTAGCTAATTCTACCTGTGTCTTCAGGCATCAAAATATTTTTATAAATCTGCTGACCATTATCATAGGGCATTACTGTTGTCACAAAGTGACCGAACAAAAATGACATCTCTTTATTCAACAGATCTCCTAATCCTGGGGGCAAATGTTGTGTTTCAGCAGAACAAACTACTTTGTTTGTTCAGTACTTTCAGTTTCTTTGTGGTTGTGGGAGTGTGGCTGGGGGAATGGAAATGTTGAGGTTTTGGAACTGAGAATCTGAGAATCTGGCAATGAGAATCAGAGAACTCTAGGACCGTGGCTGTGGCTGGATCTGACCTGCTGCCCATCTTGTGGCATTTCTCAAAACCTCTTTTCAACTGTCTGAGGAAACTATACATCAATCCCACTCTGCTACTAGCAAAACAAGAATAATTATGAACATGTCTTAAATCTCATTGCTGCCAGTTTTGTCCTGGAAACACCTAGAAGTCTCATTGCTAGTAAAACTCCCTTTACAAAGTACTATATGTGCTACACTAATTTAGAAGTTCCTTTTCCCTGCACAGCAGTGCTGCAGGATGTTGCTTAGACAGAAAACAATAATGTAATGTTAGAGGAAGGGAGAGAAACATCACATTAAACTAAATGAGCCTTGATAGAATTTTTAACTTAGCTACAGATCAAAATATTGCCATTCTTGAAGACAATACGAATAATGCTATATCAAAGATTGGAAAATCCAATATGAAGGGGAGAAATGAAGACAATCAATTTCTTCTTTGTCCCAATATAAGACTCTTCCAAATGTTTCAAATTCCAAAATTCTAAGTTTTGCCTCTGAAAATACAAAATGTAGTAGGGGAAAACAAAAGGATTTTATGGTAATACCTACCTTCCCTTTCATCTGCCAATTCAACATTCTTGTTAGAGATGTTTTACGTAAAAAATATGAATTTGTGCTGAGAGTGATATATTGTCTGTAAATCAAATCCACAAGTAGGGCCAGCAGTTAGGAAGAACATCTTTTTTTTTACTGTAAATGACACATGTGTGTGAAAGAGAGAAAGATTGACTATGACTTAGATCCAGGCATTAAGCTTAGAATCCTGGAACACAATTCAGCACAGTGAACTATTCCTGTCAAACCTTTTTCTGGACAGCTGTGTCCTATGATAAGGATAAAATATGAAGAATCTTAAAGGGTGCATTTAGGTATGATCACTTCCCAATGATACTCCCAAAGAGGCAGAGTCTTGTCTGCACCAGCATCAGACCCAAATTAGCAAGAGACATGAACAGCCCAGTTAAGCACATCTTTGCTGAATGATGTCGTGGCCTTATCTTCATAACTTCTTGTTATGTTATGTTATGAAGATAACAGGCCTCTACCCTGGCCTGTGCTTTCGGGTCCTGCCCTTTGTTCTAGCTGTAATTAATGTGCCAGTATGTCAAGGCACTGACCATATCCCCTTATCTCTGAGGAGCCTTTTGTGGCCTTAACATGACTGAATGGAACAAAATAACCTCTCTCTCATATCATTACTCTTGATGATTTTGGTGCTTGCCCCTTTCTGGTCTAGTGTACATTTAATCTTGTAAGAGATACTCGCATCTGGTTTAYATATCCTGAATAAGTAACTGAAATGAGAGGTTTTCTACTCAGCTGCATTGCATGCAAGGGTTTTATAGCATTTTGTAGACTGACTGAAGTGAATACATGCTCTCTCTCTATCCATTATGGAGAAATCCAGTGGAATTTGCCTTGGATGAAACAATAAGCTGCAACACTTACTCCATTCTACTGAAAAAAAAAATAGAACACAGCAGTGAGGCGTGGGAGGTGAAGGTTTTATTCCTGGTTTGGTCACTGATCTCCTGCATGACCTTGAGGAAGTACTTTCACCTCACCAGCTCTCATTCTATACATTTTGCATCCTGGCTATTTAGATCTGAAGAGCTTTTCAGAGGAAGGATTGCTTCTGTGTGCTTATGAAATGCCTCACCAGCCCTCATCCTGGTTGGGATCTACAAGAGCAGCAAAGCTATGAGGTAGAGCCTGTCACTTGCCATAAGTGGACATGATACTTTTATCAAAGTTATGTCAAGTTCATGGTATCTGCACAAGAAGTTCAGCTGTTGATTCAACCCTGATAATAAAACCTTCTGTTAAAAACAAACAAAAAATTTTTCTTTTTCTTAATCAGCTTTTCTAGAGATGTTATTTGCTTTTTGCAACTGTAGTAGTGAAATGAATGCATTGACTGTTGCTGCAAAAAATCTAAGTAAAGATTAGTGAACATTAATTATTCAGACATTTCTGTTACACACAGCAGCAATAATTGGAACAGAGGAAGTTAGAGGTCTCAGAAGGCTATATTATTTTACCAGGTTTCTCACAGTAACTTTAGGTAGGTTACTCAGCGAATCTCCATATGGAGAGATAATAGTTTAAATCCTTTTTGTGCAATGGTCTGAAACAAATCTCTTTATAATAAAAAAAGTCTCAATACACACTAGACACTGGAGAACATTTTGACAGTGACTGAAGAGTCACCTACATGCTCTATATCTCAAAAAGAGATTTTAAGGCTTGGATCTTGCAAGATTGCATCGGCAAAAATTAGTAGGAGTCTGTACTGCAGACTCCTACTGCAAGACTGGGGCCTGAAGGAAGAACTAGTAGCCTAACCTGTTTAAACAGATTTGGAGATTAGACTGTCTAGCAGCCAGACAGCAAGAAAACATCTGTATTTTCAACTGTGCATCTAAGTCTAGTTGCTTGCCTTTCCAAAAACAGACCCTAATCCTATTTATGACCCCATGACTGACAGGCATTTGCATTCCAGACAAAGTACAGAAGACTTCTCAATTACTTCTCAATTACAGGAAATATGGTAGAAAGTTGCAGCAGGTTATTTGCTCATTAGACTTCCCCCTCAGTCACTGTGGGAGTGCATGGTATGTTGGTAAACCCTCCTGCTGCCGATCATTTGTCTGTCATGATGTGATCAGCCATTTATTCATAATGAAAAGCTAATGCCCTGAGAGAATCCAAAGGTTGGAGTTCAGCTTGACTTGTAAAGATAAAAGGGGCAGAACTAATTCTGAACGGATGTCATTTGTATTTCCATGGGGCTGTTCCTGCTTTCATCCTTTTTTAAAATCCTGTCCAAAGTTGCAGCCCTTCTTAGTGCATAACAATTTCTTAGTGTCACTGAGCTACCCAGTAGAATGTAGCTGGAGTTTCTTCTTTCACTTGTTTCTTCTTTCTGGGGAAAATTGGCTTCCAAGGAATCAGCCAATGAAGCCTACCAATCTCCATTGCCAGTAGTTGCATAGCAATGCCAATTCTAACATTGTGCTACTTGATTATACATCTTATTCTCATTTCACAAATGGGAAAACTGAGAGATAGAAATTAAACTTGACTTGGTCAAAGTCAGCCATCTTGTTACTTCTGTATTAGAACTTYAGTGCCCCAAGTCCAACCCTAGTATTCTCACTATTGCTTCTCCTTTTCCACTGGAAGCATGAGCTTCCAGTGGTGGTGAGCTGATGTGTCTCCAGTATGATTTATAGAATGCAGGAATGAAATATTGCTCCAGTACTGATTTTTTTCCTTAGTGATTATGAAATGCTGGATTGTTCCTGTATGAAGATCCTGTGGACCTGGACAAGTTATAGGAGACATGAGAGAGCCTGTTGTCTTTCTGTAGGGGTCTTCTTCAGGGAGAAAAAAACAGGGGGCGTGCTCCTCAAACTTCCTTCTTACCTGGAAAGAAACGATCAGCGAGGATGAGACATTCAAGTGATTTTACAAGAGCTGGCTGGATGTAAACAGGCTTGAATATCTTTCTGAATAACTAACTGAATAACAGGCCTTTATAATTTTAATACTGAATACTTTGTTTTGTGAGACGCTGAGGCAGGGTTCTGCTTTCTCCAGCTCCCAGTGGAAAGTAAGTTCAGAGAAGTATGGTTTCCAAGGAATTGTTCTTCCTGAGACCATGATTCCACAGAGATTTCTTCTGGCAACAGCAATTCTCAAGGCTTGAGCAAAGGCTCAAACAACTCTTCTCCCTTCAGATAAGATGGTGCAACTGATTGTGCAGCTGCATGGTTAACTGGACTGGAGCACAGAGCAGTATTGTTTAAAAGCTTCCTTTAAACTTAACTGAGCTCCCCATACTGCCCACCAGGCAGGCCCACAGACATCTGCAGGGGATGTAAGAAGAAGCAGTCTAGTCAAGATGGTGCTCCCACTGAGGAAACACTTAAAACTAGACCAGCTCCCTTCCTAGAACATTACCTGCCACTGATGACTGAGATGGACATCTTCTCCTTGTTCCAATGCATTGAGTGGCTGGGATTCCAGGATGATTCACTGTTGTTTCTTCAAGGTGGCTAGAGGTTCATATTCAGCCTTTGCTACAAGTAAGTGTGGTTTCATCGTCTTCACTTTTTCTGACCAGCGTACCCAAGGAACACTGCTATGATTCAGCCATTCCCATCAATGTGACTATTAGTATGCTTAAAGTGCTCTGATTTGGGGTTTCACTCTACATGAATGTGGATGCAGTATTAGATAAGAATCTACTCTGGTTGGTTGATGCTGCAATGTAGATGAAAACTGGTGAAAATATTTCTGATTCTCAATTGGTGGACAAGCACAGGAGCAAAGGATATTTCTCAAGAGCAACCTTTAGCAGCAAGATTAAGAGAAGTATTCATTTAGAGGGTATGCATTCACAGGTAAGTTAAATTAAAGGTCTTTACAATTAATGCTGCAATCCTCCATGAGCATACACACTTCTCATCACTGTTTAACATGCTTTCAGTCCAAGAAAAATGACATTTCAAAGCAAGGTGAAAGTTGTTATTTTTGTGCAGGCAAGTGAGCTGAGGAGACCAAATCCTGCAGTGTCATCCTCCAATTCCATCTGATGTGCTCAGAGTGATGGAGAAGTTATCACACTTTTCACTAAGAAGGATATAGAGTGTGGCTCATGTTCAGCCTGAAGAACCAGTATAAGTCTACCTGGACATGGATGACACACATGGATGAATGTAGTAAAAAGGATGAACACAATTATTTTGGCAGGGCTTTACTATAAGGCTACTGATACCTTTGATAGAGAAAGAGCCTCACTTGCTAATCATCTGAGTTAATGCAAGAAAAAAGGAGACATACCAATGACCCATTTTAGACACAAAAAATGTGAGAGGTATGGCAGAAATGAGCTGTGAGTGTAAGCATAAATAACGGTGTCCTCCTGCTTTCTCCCCCTTCCTCCCAATATCCACTGCTCTGAAAGACTCTGGGCACCTTGACAAAATTTAACTCAAATAATCTTTTTCAAATTGGGCAGTGTGTCCTTAAGTAAATCTAAATCTATTCCAGAGTTAGGCAAGAGAGGAAATCACAGATTCTGACGTTCCTTCCACATGCAAACACGCAGAGACAAATTAGTAAGAAACAAAACCATCTAGCATTGTGCCTTAAAGGGGCTTGCCACAGCTGGACTTCTGCGTGTGGGGAACAGAGCTTCCCATCATTGTAGACCGCCATAGACAAAATTCTTACTTTACTGGTTCAGGAGGTTTTTATCCTAGCACATATCCTCTTGTTAATGCAATTAACTTTTACATATAAGTCTTCAAATGACTTGATTCTTGTTTTTTAATATAGTAAATTGAATGAATAATGCAATTCCATAATCCCTGCAGTATTCAACAAATTCAGGTGGCATTCAGAGAAAAGACTGAACTTCAGAGACTTGAGGAAATGTGGGAATGAAAAGCAGATCAGGTACAGGAGAATGACAGGAGTTCAGATGCACCATTTTTCTGCAGGTATAGGTATGGTAAGTTTAGCACTTGGGGTATTTACCCAGAGCATAGGGCATTAAAAAAATCAGTTAAATCACTGCCTGAGGAGATGTTTCTCATCTATATACCTCAGGATATAGACTGATATAAAACACTCCAATACTCTGGGCTACAATCAGGCAAAAAGACTGTGACTCTGTTGACAACATTCTATTTTGTATAAATAAGTCTTCTATCCAGTGTTTATTTATACAGAATTGAGAAGAGAAGCAATACTCTCCCTCCAGTGCCCCACCCCTCCACTGCTTTGCAGCCTGATGGATGTGAACCTTCCTGTGAGATGCTTTTGGAGTGGGAAGAGGAGTATTAAACCCTTGTTTTTCACATCCTGGCTGAAAGCTCTACTTTATGAGTTACTGGATGAAAACGGAAGCAGGTACATGACTTCCATGGCAGTTTCACGGCTCTTGTATGTCCCTGTCCTCTCTTTTTCTTGTGAATTCTTCAATGCTTCACATGAAATGTTTCTTGTTTAGTCAAATGGAATGAGTTACATTTTTCATATACTTTGGTTACTCCTTCATGGACTTCATGTATTTTCACAGAAGACAGAGGACAAAGTTAATTCCAAGTCTGTGCATTGTAAGCATCAAAAAGCAGGATAACTCAGTAAAGTAACCAAATGGAGAAAAATCAGATGTTCACAAGAGATTTCCAGAGCCTGTACTGCAGGTATTTAGATAATACTTGGGTTCTTTTTAAGAAGCAAAAGAGTAGGATTCTGGAGGCTGTAATTCTGCAGCGGGATCTGCCAGTAAGCTGGTGTCTTCAGACAAGTCATTTTACTTACCACTACCTACTGAACATAAGACTGACTGCTATAGATCAGAAAAAAGACCCCTCTAAACGAGTAGCCAATACTGAGATCAGTGGAAGGTTTGCGAGAAGAATAAGAAACACAGACATTTTCTCTGCTTCTGGACATCATAAGCTCGAAGAAATATCTAAGTCATTGTGCTAAATATCTGTCAATAGCAGCATTGTGGATAACTATATATAGGCAGTGAGAAAAAAATTGCCTATAACTAACATAGTTTACAAAATGCTCTAAATAGGACTGTTTTCTATGTCCAAATATGGCCTGTTTAATAGAGTAGGAAAATCAAAAGCCCTGAAGAACGTCTCATATCATCTCTCAACCTCGGCCACCAGAACAGAGGAAGTAGTACGGCAATACTTTGTACTCTTTCTTGGCTTGAGGCTTGATCCAGACCTTATTAACTCACAGGGAGTCGAGTCTCTCCATTGACTTCCCTGTTATCTGGAACTGGCCTCATGATCTAAGATGTGCATACTCAATTGCTTCTTTTCAGACTTTACCTTAATTTTCAAGGGGTAGAATATGTAGGGTATTAAGCAGGTCATTTACTGAAAGCCTTGACAGAATCTCTTTTCCTTGAGAATGTAGCACATATAGGTCATTTTGACCTCTGTTATTTTTGGAACAGTTTTGGCAGTTCTACGCACAGTGAGAAAGAGCTGAACACTGTTTTTCTGTGCTGAATAAATAAATCTGACCACAATGATGTTACAGGGGAATCATTCTCATTAAACTATATTATCTACCAAAGCAGTGTCATAGTTTGGAAACAGAGGCATCCAAAAACAATACTTACATATGATTATTGTCATGATTGTTTTATAAGTCCCTCGAGGGAGGGGGGAAGGAAATCAGACTGAAGTGGTGAAAGTTAGAATATGCAGAGTGGGAACACATTTCTTCTCTGATAAAAGTGCACATGCTGAGAAGACGGAAGCATGTGGTCTTCTGAGGTGTGATGAGGGAGTAATCCCTTCATCTTGAGCTAGCTCCCTGCTCTCTCTGAGGCAACGAGGATACCATTGTTGCTTGCCCATGAAATGCTAGGCACGTTTAAATTGAAGTAAATCAAAATAAATCATTCCAGGTGAATTTTTASGCCCTTTACAATAAATAACATAGTTATCATGGACTTCTCTCTCTAAAGAGTGAATAAATCACTTTATCTCATTTTTGAAAACTTTTCTCATCATAAAAATGGATAGTGCTAGGACAAAGGAGAAGAAAGAAAACAGATTCAAAATATCACAGTTCTCCATTATAATACTTGTGATAACAAATGGACTATTTCTTTCCTATCTGTTATTTGTTACTTTTTCTACTCATTATGGAACTGCAAGATTCCTCACAATTAAAAAAAAAAGAAAAAAGGAAAATGTTTCTCTTTTGTATATCAAAATACAAACTGTTCTTTCAGCAGTTCCATTTCAGGTAGAAACCTGCAAATAGTGTCACCATGAACTGTTTTTGCACTTCACGAAGTTGAGTACATGTGTAAGTCTTTGCATAAGTGGGACCTGAGCCTCTTAGTTCAGATGACTTCCTTTTTTTTTTAGTTGTGCTCTTGAAATTATACTTCCACATGCAGTTAAATAGAACACATGCTGATCCATTAGGATTTAGTACATTTAGGCCATTGTAAAGACATCCCAGTATATTTATTTATTTATTTATTTCAGGTACCTTTCTTCATTTAGATAAAACGTACAAAAATAAAAGGTTTTATTTACTCTAAAACTGTGACTTTTTGTCAACTTTCAGAAGATGATAAGACCTGGCAGCCGGGAGGCTAGTGCTCAGTTGGCAAACTCTATCCAAACTTTAACTAGACTTGAATTTTCCTAATGGCTAGTATTGCTGGTAGCTGCCAAGGAAGATTAGAAACAACCATGTACAAGCTGCATGCCAGTCATTAATTTGCTGTTATAAGCCAGTATCCCCTGAGAATTTCCTTTTCCATCAAATCATTGCCCTGTAAGGAAATGATTTAAAATGAGACTAACTGTGAATTTTGAAGCGTTTTTGATGAAAAATACTTACTTGTCGAAGACTATGGATTTATTTTTCTTGTTCTTCAGCCTCTTCCCTCCTCCCGTTAATCTTCAGATACAGAAAAGAAGTGGGGAAACTCCCTACCAAATAGCCTCTAGTTTTGCGCTCAGTGCTTTCTGGGATGCAGAGAGAAGAAAGAGTGTGCAGCAGCAGAACTATGTTCTAATTTTGTATAGGGGATTTGGGATCAGCCCTTCAGACCTATCAACAGAATTTTGCATTTGGTTTCCAAATCCTGGCCAAACTCTTACTAAATCACTTGGCCCAAGTAAGAACCTAATCTGTGACCTCTTGTCATACAGTAGGAAGCCTGAAGTTTCTTCTTCAGAGACTTTTCAATTACTATGTTATTTAGAACAAGTGGCTAAACTGGTGTGGATACTGCCTTATCTAACCGATTGCATTTGGAATGGCTTCATGCTTCACAGCACTTTACAGATGCTTTTTTAGAGAGCTTAAGCAAAAGACAGCTACAAGAGGATAAGCTGTTTCTGAAGACATTTGGCTCTTGCAGCTAATTTATTTGCCAAAGAAAACTCTGTGTTCCAGTTCTGTGAGAACCACTGGAAACATTTGTCCTGCTGTTGTCTGCTCTGCTTTCTGAAGCAAGTGCCTATTGTCTTTACTAGACAGGAAATCACTTCTATAGTCTCTCTCTTTCTTTCTCCATCAGAGCTACTTTTTTTGCTTCCTTACTTTTCCTTTTGCAAATATAACCAGTTTTGGCTGCCAACAACTTTATTTCCCTTCTTGTCATGCTACATTACAGCCAGGAGTTGTCACAAAAACTTTTTTTTATCTTTGGAAATGATGATAGTGAGCAGACAATTTAATGTAATCTAAAATAACCGCCAGACAATTGCCTGCTAAACAGCACTTCCAGTTTTGAATAGAACACTGCTTGACAATTCGCTGACTGTAGAAAGTCAGCAGAAGAGTATAGTTCCCCAAAACACTCATTGGAATCCTGAAATATATGAATTTTTAAGCTCCAATATAGCAAAAATGTATATGCTTACTTAGCCAAATTCTTACATCTACGTATATCCAGAGCAGCACAAATCCAGTCTTTAAACAGCTAAACCAAACCCAGCTATAAAGTGATTTGTTGTATCAAAACATAACGACACTATAGAAGAATCTTATTCTGTCTTCATGTCTAGGAACACACACACATTCTGAATTGCTTCATGTTAAAGCAATGAAGAAATGTTTTAAATATTTTTCTCTCCTCAGCTAATAAATCTTTTGGTACCTAATCTTTTTTTAGGAGTATGTCTCTGGAAAGGGCAATCTGGCTCAGAAAGAAAAAGATTGAGAAATCTGAAGTTTCTTAGTCCTATTTATCTGCTACTTCACCCAGAGACATAAGTATTAAAATATTTTCTGTCTAATTTTCTTATCCCTGTATGGTAAAATATTCCACCTTATATTAATGCCTCAGGAAGAACCTTTGTTTTAATAGCAGGGTATGAAGAAGTCCCTTTAAGAGATTATTTTGATTTCTGTTGTTAAGAAGTTGTGAGATGATAACTCTAATCATGTTGATTAATTACAGAATACTTTAAGTCTTACTCTATTAGTAATATTTGTATTGCATAATATTAAAGGCAAAATTCAGGTTTCAACTGCCGTGTGTTCAGTGTCCCCCATTTCACCTCTGATAACTTCAGAGCTGTCCCTGGAGTGTAACTTTTAGCCTGTGGCCCCATTCTAATCTTGCCTCTGTGCACTTTGACTTCACAGTTGCTACTCCTAAGTGAAATGAGCATAAGAAAAAGCAGACTCAGGCCCAGATACTCATCAATAATTCAATTTTAAGTTACATCTGGCAACAGTTCATGACACGTTAATAACATTTAATCAATCATGCTAATAGTACACTGTAAAAAAGCTACAATCCATACAAATACACAAAATGCAAAGTGGAAACTATTGGGATTTGCTAAGCACAGGGGACAGGATTCTGGTATCATCTGCTTTAGGATGACTGTGAAATAATACAAGCTTGTGGTATAAGTATTAACAGAATGAGCCTCACACAATTTCAGGACATTTCAATTAGTAGGAAAAAAAATCACCATGCTTCCTTGAAGCACATTGCAGCAAATGAAACTTGCAGAGCAATTCCTCTGGTGCTAAGAAGTTCAAGAAGGTCATAGCTTTTATGTCTGAAGGCGATCAAAGATGAGTGGTTTATGGATTCTGTGGAAGTCGGGGATATTGCACATTGGTTTTATTTGGTGATATGAGTTTAATGAAGTTTTACAAAGTAAAATAAATACTTCCAATAGACTTTAATATTGATTTCGTATTTGTAGGAACCTGAGCAGAGTACAGAGTAAATTCAATGGTCAGGAAGAAAATTACACATTGGGGAAACTGTTAAGATCAGATTTTAGTTACAAGGAACAATATGCAAAAAATCAAAGCTGCAGTTCGGTCAATATTTAAGTACTTGTATTATTTAATAAAGGCACATAAAATCCATCAGCAATCCCATGGCTGCATCTATGTGGCTGTGCAGACAGACCACTTCAGAGTAAACATGAATATGAATTTGTTGGCTAGAACAGTCTACTGAATGTTCTAAAGTGGTGGCCCCATAACACTACCTGGTATTCCTGAAAGGAAACCTCAGATATCCTTGTAGTTTATGATATCTGCTGTTTAGGGTGTCCTCACAGTGCAGAATAGGCTGGGCATACCACACAGGCTGTAGGTTTCTCAGCTTACTGTGCCAGGTATACTTGAATTAAGCTTCAACTTTGTCAACTTTTGCATTTGAAAGTCTTCTTCCCACTTAGGTCATTGTAAGATCAAGTATTAACATTTAAAATACTTTTAATCCATGAAAGTCAGTGAATGCTGCAGGTTGCAATTTATTTTACAAAGAGTAGAAAAATGAAGCAGAGACTGGGTATGCATAAAACCACTTTACCAACAGCAAGCCTGTGAAGAGACTTGTGCTGTCAGTGAAGTGTTTTTGGTCTTCCTTCAAAGATATTGAAACTCTACAGAATGCATTTCTGTGATCCATTTATAGGGGAGGGGAGTTGAGGGGAGATGTAAATCAGCAGTAGAGGTTGCTTTCACTTACTTTGACTAGTCCAAAGAAGTCTTGTATTGCTTTGATTAATTTAGGGCCTATTAMAGATATTACACTGAATAAATTAGAAATATTAAGAGTGAATAAATAAACAATAGTTTATCTAATCTGTATCTAATTTTTTGCAACAGTTTGAGAGTTTTTTAGGCAATTCTTTATTATCATTTTTTTTTGAGAGCATTAGAATGCATTTTAACATTCTCTCCTTGGTGAGATCAAAGTATTTCACTAGAGGGAGAAGTTACTGTGATCATATGACATTCCTGCTGTTATAGTTGCAATAAGCACCAAGCTAGAGCATCATCTTCCTGGGTAACCTTCTGCATTTCAGCAGACAGAGTCCTGCAGACAGTTTTATACACATGCCTTATTATTTGTACAGAAATATATGCATGGAAGTCAATAGAAATACTCATATGCTTAGAGTTAAGGACATGCTTAAATATTTCCAGGACTGGGGCCTGCCTTCTCCCAGTGGGGAATTATGCTCCTACACAGGCTTTTCCTGGATGTGCTTGTATAAATCTGGCCCTTTAAGTTTTACAGAGCCGAACTGCTCCAGTCTTCACCATAGCCATTTTGCACACTGCTGACTGCTTGGTGCCCGTTCTGTCTCGTAGCTGGTTAGTACCTGTTACATTTTTCCACAGCTCTCTCCTCTTTATGCCTGCATCTCACACGTAATTAAAGAAGGTTCATCCAGCGGTAAGTCTGACTTTTCTTTTGTGTCTTATAGTGGTGAGAATGCTGTAACACATTATTTACTAGTATTAAAAGAATGTCCATACCCTTGAAAAATTGTGTCTATTCTCTAGCCAGTAGTGWAGAGCAGGATCTGTTCCAGTATTAGCACTTTGCCAGATTACTTTGATTAAACAGTCTTCCTTAGCCTCTTTCCCTTGTAACCTTGTAATTGCAAGTAATATTTTTGTTTCTCTCTCCAAGGCAGCCCAGTGCAGCACTGTCATTGGAAAATACTTAAAACAGGTGCAAGACAAGTGTCTTGTTCATTACGTGAGTAGATTTCACTCACTTCTAGCTGCTTTGTAGTATTCTTGAATTTAAAATAAAAAGGAGAGGTAGCAGCTGAAGGTGATAAGAGACAGGGTAGCTAAAACATATGCTACATCTCCAGCAGATATCAATGGGTGCAGTTCATGCATTATCTGATGCACTAAATAAGATCAAGAGATGCTTCTAGCCTGGATACATATCACATTGTATGAAGTTCAAATCTGGACGCTGCTGAATGCCTTTGAACACATTCTTGAAGAGTAGTAGAGAATGATAGTGGAATAATAATGACACTGGAATAGTAATAATTCTGGAATAATAATACTGAAAAAATAAATAAAGAAAATGTTTGAAAAGGCAGATGGGAGTCTGAGTTCTATCATAAATTTAACTTTTAATAACTGAACCGAAAGGCTTGTATGTATGACGAGGAAGGAATGAGTCTGTGCTGGCTTCTCATATGGATGCTCTTAGCCTGCAGGAAATTCATAAGTAAACTCAGCAAACCACCCTTCTCTTTCTGCATGCCAGCACCTTCTCCCCAGGAAGTATGTGAGTAGCAGCTAGTAGGTGGTAAAGCAGTCAGCAGTTTCACTGCAGATGATAGTCTCACTATGCCTCGCAAGTCTTCCAAGCTTTGCAGGTGAATCTGGAATACCCGATAAGACTAAGACGAAAATCTGTGCAAGTTCTCATTGTTTTTCATTTGTTAAAAATTGAATAGTAGTTGGAGCTATGATGGTGGGGAACATTGAACTGGCAGAAAGAAAAGTGCAAAAAGGCAAGTGATATCAGTGACTGTGTCTTGTGCTGTTACAAAGTGTGATGGTTGAAGGGAAAGCATAGGGAAGTGCAAAAAGTGTTGTCAGCTCCCAAGTTTGCGAGGCGACAATATCTTATGACTCGTGGTTCTTCTGTGGGACTTCCAGTGGTCATCAATTTTAATTATCAAGCAAAGGTGTCACTAACATGAATAATGCATAACTTCTTCCAACACCTATTACAGCATCTTGCCTGTATTACATCAATGTACTCAGGATTCAAAGTGCATATGTGAGTTCTGTTTAATTAGTCTGAATCATATTTTTGCACCTATGTTCTACATTTGATAGTTGACTACAATCATAGCAGTCTTAAACTGTAGGGTCAGATGTTCTCATAGCATTGAGACCAGTCAGGTAGATGTGGGGACAGAGCTGGAGTGTTCTTTCACACACATTCAACTGTCCTGCTGATTTTATTTGTTACTTCAATCGCAATCAGCGATGAAGACTGCTTTCTCATCATCATGACTTTGGCACAGGTGTTGTAGGAAGCTTTTTCCATGGACTTGTAGTCCAAATCTTGCCTTTATCGGCAACAGAGAGCTTTATCTGCTACAGAAGAGATGTCTGTTTCCAAGTCCATGCAAGTGTGTTTTGATGTTCTGCCTTCCTACTTCTTGGCTTGTATTATGGGAACAACATGAATATAGTGGGAAATCCTTTTAAAATGTCTAATATTTCACTGTTCCTTTGAAGATTGCTGTGCTTGTCTGCAGAACTGAGCCATCTTGCCATCTCAGTGGAATGTGACTGTGCCTTTCTCTGCATAAAGTGGTCCTGGCTTACGGTCTCTCAGAGCCTATTTTTGATAAAGCAGACAGTGTCTTTCTGTTCAGTCACCTTTCATTCACCACTGAAGGATACTTTGTTCTGCCTTGAAGTACAGCTGTTATTTTACAGCTCTGTGTTCCCAGATTAAGGAATCATTTTTTTTTTTTTTTTAACTTGCAAAACGTCTTTGCCATTAGTGCTTCTTCGTCTGATCTGCATGGGTGGCCTTGAGCTTCTTGGCCTCCACTATTCCTTAATGTTAGTCAATCTGCTTGCTAGTTTGTCCAGTCTCCTGCCCAGCCCAGAAGTGGTTGTCTGCATTGTATCCAATTCATCATCTCTATTACAAACTGCCCATTTTTATTTGAAGACAGTCATTTTGTTCCTTCTATCAAGTGTTTGAAGAGGTTGTCTATTCCTCTCTCTCTCTCTCTCTCTCTCTTTTTCTCACATTGTTTGAAGCTGATTTCCATGGGCTTTCCATCTCTTCCGTACATTATCTCATCGCTTTCATTTCTTGTCAGTGTTGACAACCTTGTTTTTAGAGCCCATTTTTTGTGCTGAAAACACCTGGAAGCTTCTCTTCTTGGAATGCATTCAGTCAAAATGCTGGCCTGGTGCTTCTCAGTCCTTGCCACTTTGCTTGACCTGGCCAAGATTTCTGGAGGCTTTTGAAAGAGCAGAGTACAGCAGATCTGTAAAACATTTCACAGCCAGCACACGGGCAGCCTCTAGCATCAAGGCCAGAAGAGTATTAATATATATATACATATAAAAATTCATAAATATGCATGAGAAAAAAATATATCTTTTACTATTTTAAGAAAACTTCATTACTTTATGGACCACATTCATAGTTTCGGAGTACTTGGCATTGGGAGTGCCAAAAATCTCCCAGAATAAGCCTTATCTCCTTTCTCCTCTGACATAGTTCGTGCTTCTATTCTGTCCTTGCAAGCTGAGCTGTAAAGCAAGCAATGTTATTTGCAAATCAGGTTGTGATGATGATGGAAAAGGAATACATCCTTGTCTTGTCCCTCTATTTAATGGTCTGTAATGTAAATACATCACTTCCTAAGACAGGGATACCCAGCCTGCAACATACAAGCTGTTCCCAGCTGGCCAAATATTTCGTCCCACGATCTCTTTCAGTGACCTTTCCTTAGAGTTGCTCACATGTAGGTGATAGACTAATTAATTAGTTTGGAGGACTACAGCATGTTCCCTCCCTTTTTGCCTAAGACTTTGCTGCTTCTCTCCACTGTATGCCTCCTTTGGCAAAATGCAGGCTGTCCCCTTGTGTGATGACTTTAGTTTTGGCTATATTAGAGAAATCCATGTGCGTATCAGGGAGTGTGTCTGGGCATATATACAGTATGAGATGGAGTTACATACTTTGTTCTTGCAATAGATAGCTAAGTCCAGTTACATAAGTGGATATATCATTATCCCATGTAATGGGAACACTGCTATTTTAGTTTACTATGTAGATACATGCCTACTTGCATAATAGGAAGACTTATAAAATCTATCCCATTAAAACATCTGCGAGAGACTGAGTGGCACATTCTACCTACAGGGCTGGATATTTTAGCTATAAATAAGAAAAAGAAAAAATGAAGAAGGAAATGTGGCTTCAATTAATATCTTGGTGCTGATATAATAAAACCTTTTAGTTTCAGGAGGTTTGGGTTTCAGTCAGGCAGTGGCATTGCTGGTACAAAGTGTTCTTTTCACTGAGAACATCAATAGATTTTTTTCTTAGAGTCATTTTATTTTATTTTATTTTTTTACTTCTACTAGTTTTCAGTGGGACAATAAAAGGAAGAGTAATCTGGTTTACCTTAAGTAGTTCCCTACTGTTTAATTTCCATTTAGAAAAGAAAATTGGAAAATAAGTAGATTCTTGTGTCTAACATAGTAACTTGCTTGTTTGCTAGATATCATATGATATTGTAGGCTTTACTGTATCAGTTACGACAGTTGCCTAGCTGCTCCAAGACAGTCAGAGCAGGGATGCTTCCATTCAGAACCAGAAATCAGCTGAAGAAGGGAGAGAAATGTGAAAGCAAGTGCTCATGGCATCTTAACAGCAGTTTGTCAGCTTCAGTGACAGCTACTAGTCTTTTTTTTTAGCACCTTTGGATCTCCACAGTGGAAGATGTTCATTTAACTTGGGAGTTAAATTATGCATTTAAAGTCAAAATGCAGGCAGGAGTCATACAGGAAGATGTAGGAAAGAAATATTCTAAGTACTTTCATTATCACAAAAAAAATTAAGCATCTGGAGCACTGGCCAGATTACATAGCTGGTCACAGAGGGTGAACACTAGTTCATCCACTTCTCTCTGTATTTAGTCTCCTCTGTTGACAAGAACATTGAATCTCCCAGGACCTCTTGTCATGATTCTGCTCAAATACTGTGTTTCAAGTTTAAGAAGTGTCTTTGCCTGTTTTCTCTATTTTGTACCATTAAAATTGTGTCTGTGCTATCTGTTTTGCACTATGTTGAGAGGACTCCAAAGTGCCCTATTAAAAATAATCTGCCTGCCTGCTTCTAAACAGTAGATACCTCAACAGTCRCTGTTCCACTCTCAGCAGCCATCAAGAACTGTGGCTGAGCAGGAACCAAGCTCAGAAAAAAGGCTGCATTCTTTTGCATTTAGTCAAAATGCTGGCCTGGTGCTTCTTAGTCCTTGCCACTTTCCTTGACCTGGCCAAGATTTCTGGAGTCTTTTGAAGAGCAGAGAGAAAGAGCAAAATGTAACTATTTTTAATATAGATGGCATCATGCAACAGTGCATTTCTAGGGTACATTTGCAAGGCCTCCTCTGCTTGCAATAGCAGAATTTAAGGATCCCTACATTTGCTTTAGATCATTTTCTTTGGACTTCTCCCATGAAACTAGGATGGCAGGGAGGTCGTGTTGCACAGATCATACCTTTCTTTGTCAGGCTGCTTTGGGCCTGCTGCAATTCCATCTAGAAGGATTAGACTTTTCACATGAATGGCAGCCTACCATGACATGTCTGTGCCCTGGCCCTTAGCACCTAGTCAGGCATGTTGAAGCAAAGTGCTGATGAATGTGAACTAGGGTGGTCAAACTACAGATGTGTGTCTTACTCTCTGCCACTCAGGCTATAGGGGCACTTACTTCTGATAGAGGATGTAATAAACATTTGGACTCTGAGTGTAAGACAGTACTGGGTTCAGTTACTAGTAGAAGTGACAAAGCAAGAAAACATGACCTGCTTTTGCATTTAGCTTCTTTATTTGTAAGCGGCTGATACAAGTATCATGTACAAGTATCATTGTGTGCATTCCATTTTGTGTACAATGGACATTCTGCAAAATAAAATGAGAGGAAAAAACATGTTCATCTTTGCTCGAGGTAACCCTACTCTTAGGTCACTTGCTATGCAGATAGATATGTGACTTCCATGCCAAGAGCCCTTTTAGCCCAGATGCTGGCTAAGGAGTCTATATGCTGGAGGAATCCCTCAGCTTTTCATGTGTCTATTTTAAATCTTCTATAAATTACTGAAGTCATCTAACAGAAAGTCAGAAGGGCTTAGGATCTTGTTGTTGCAACTAGATTAAGTCTTGGAGAGGGGATACTAGGGACACTGGAGACAAATCCAGAAAAATCAAAAGGTTTTTTTAGGGATGTGGGCACCTAAGTCACTGAGATAATCTTGATGATTTTACCCCAGGTTTAAAGCTGTTTCTGCAGTTATCCACTGAATGACTTCTACTTCTTGGTTCAGCACATTCCCAGTTTACATCTTTACATCTTATTTATATTCCTTTCCCCAAGCTCCCAGTCCAGGTGACTGCATTCCTATCCAAGTCTTTTTCAATGACTTTCTCAAATAAGAATTTATGAAGTACTGCCAAAGTGCTTTAGTGCACTCTAGATATTATTTTATCTTCTAGTTTTATCATTTGATTTTAAAAAATAAATGATTGATTGATTAAAAAAATGATTGATTTTATTTGGTTATTTCTTTCCTTCCTTGTGTAAATCCATGGTATTTTATTGATCATAGTTCAATTATTAAGCATATGATCCAGGACCTGCTGGAAATTTATGAATCTTTTTACTGACTCCCATGGATCTTAGATCAAGTCTTATAGATTATTTGTTCTTTCTTCCCCCTCTCCCCCCACGAGTTTTAAGTAATACTTACGAGATGGCAACTGCTAGGATTGCTCATATTCTTATTCTTTTTTTTTTGTTTTCTTTTCTTTTTTTTTCCTGTGAATCATTATTATTTCCAGGAATAAAATTACTAAGGAACCTTACTATTGCCCTGCTCCAGAAAAGAATTTGAGCATGTGTTTAGCTTTAACACAGCTTCAACACAACAATCCTTGTATTTAAAACTGAGCATATGCTTAAGTGCTATTTTGGATCAAGACCTAGGCAAGCAAGCTGAGTTAACTAAATCCACTTAAATGCAGCTTGAACTATGGAAATGGTGCTCAGTAAATCTTAACTGCATATTTTTTGAAGAATAAATCTATAAACCACTCCCACAGCCAGACGGACAGAGTGGGATTACAGGTTAAGTGAGGAATTTGTTAGGAGTGGTTACCCTGATCATAAGCAGAAACCCACTAAATGTTTTAAGCATTAAAATCTCCATGATAGCAGAACTTCAGCTCAAGCTGTTATTTTGCTTTCAGTGTAAGACAATGAGTTTTACAAGGCAATAATCAGGGAGTGATGAACTTTATGAAATATATATATATATATATACACGAACTACTGCTATTATCAAAGGTCAGTTGATTTTCTTCTCTCAAGATTACAAAACGTTTTAACTATCTTTTACTCAGCTTCTGCTCCTGTCTTATCATTGTCCTTGCTAAACTCTAGTTTCAGCTTTCCAGTGAATGTCTTGTTATCAGCTTCTGTGCTATTTGGTGTATTTATATCTCCTGCGCTGTATTTCTTCACCTCTAGAGCCTGCACTACCCTTCTCATAGAGTAAAACAATCAACTGAATATTTAATAAACATTTAAGGGAATAATGACAATAGGGCTGACAGAAGCAGCCATTTCAGATAATTTTTAGGTACCGTAAAAGAATTTGATGCTAATGAAAATTTTATGGAATAACAAACAAAGAAAGAAATCTCAAAGAATTTTTCCAAGCCCACAAAGTCAAGCTGTATGCCCTAATTTGCAAATCTAGTCAAGCAAGTTTTTATTCACATTACTCAAGGCTCCTAATGGTTAAACAATTAAGAATGTGATTTTTATCTAGAATGAATCATTTCAATTTATTTCAAATTGCAGTTTTGGATTATTTCTAATGTAGTAAAAGTTATGTTGATTATATTTGTTTACTAAAAGATTCTTGAGAAAACAAAGATGTGAAGTAAGGAATGTTTACGCAAATGCTCAGAAGGATGCCTCGTTTTTAGCGTGCACACTTTAGTCTTAATTTCCAGTATTTTTTGTGCTGGCAGTAGTTGCAGATTTCAGAATTCAATTCTGAATGGCAGAAACACTTACGAGCTTAGCTCTTTTTTATAACTCGTCATTTCTTCAAGCAAAAAAAAAAAAAAGAAAGAAAGAAAAAAAAAGAAAGAGAAAAAGAAAAAGAAAAAGGCCCCATTTGAAGTTACATTTGAAGTAAGAAGTGAAGGGAATTGTGAATGAGACAGGTTCTTAATTGTTATATGTAGTGGTTCTCAGTGGAGTATATTTAGTCATAGTCAGTTGGGGCCACAGAAGGTCTCTGGGTTTACCTGGTAAACTGCATTGAATAAATCTGAGTACTAACAGTATTTTCTTCATGTAGGGCAAGCATAGTTTAAAGCTGCTACAGTGTAAAAGTGTAGGCCCCCCTGTAATCCCTTAAATTATATAATTCAATTGATATTCATCATGTAGCTCTACAAGCAGCAGCTACATAGTATACAGAAACTAAGAGTCAGATCAAGTAGAAAGCGTGCCACCTGCTTTAAAATGTCACACACATGATTCCAGGCTTTAGTGCTTCAGTAGGAACTGGAACTAAACCTGCAGCAGTCAAACATTAAACCTGTGTGAGCTCAGAACAGAGTTACATATTGGGGTTGGGGGTGGGGGGGAGAGTGAGGGCAGAGAGAAGACTGTGGTTTCACCTTAAAATTATATGGATGACTTAAATATTTTTCACTCTTCAGGTGGACTTATTCTGCAGGTTCTAGATGCAATTGAAAATACTGAAGTGTAAATATTGTTAAAAAAACCCACTCTTTAATCCTTCATTTTCTGTGAGCCACAGCCAAGCCATTGCAGAGTTCCTATGATAATTCTTAAATTTCACTTGCAAAATTCCAACATAGATATTTCTTTCCTAGAACAAAGCATGGGGATAGCTTAAGGACCTGTCCCAGGAGCAATCTCATATGATGGAGATGACCTCCTGCTCTCCTTGCCTGGCTGTTAGGAATGTGGAAGCGTACAGCATAACTATACCATGTCACTCTCCATTTTTATGCCACTGACATGCTCCTATCTTCATTAGATTCATAAAAAGAGAGGAAGGATCCACAGAAAGTGCTGCTCTTCTCAAATTCTGTCATTATACTGTGGCACTTCTCTTTCCCACTCTTACATAAAGATTCTCCATAGCAAGGTCCAAGTCATAAAACTTCACACTTATTTTTATAACGGACTGCCAGCTTGGTAAAAGGAAATCTGAAGGGAAGATAGGTTACTGAAAAAAGCTGCTAAAGGAAAATCTTCCTCTTTCAATGTAATTTATGTTCTCAGCATCCTTTTCTCCAGTCTGAGAAAACTGCATGTAGCAGGCCTTTCTCAGGAACGTGTCTCTTCCCCTTTCCTGAAAAAAAAAAAAATACCCACACCAAAATGCTATGGGATCTTGAGGCAAGGCTGTTCCCATGAGAACTCCCTTTTGCATAGTTGCCTGTTATCTGATTATGTTGGGAGAAGGGGTTTCTTCACCTTTACCCCTGCCTTGGGAAAGCATCATATCCTGAGGCTGAGTCTCAGGGATCCAAAATGGCTAAAGATTATTGACCAGGGGAATGTGTACCTCTGAGTCAGATCCTGAGATGGCCTTTGTTCGTGGTGGCTATACAGGCTATTTTATGTGTCTGAGGAGTCTAAGGAGTTTCAAGGAACCAGTGTAATAATTATTACCCTGCTCATTCCACTTTTTCTAACTTTCAGCTCTCCAGTCTGACTGTTTCTGCATCCTCTAGACTTCAAACACAGACATTTTTGATATCACAGAATAGATAGTGTGACAGTGGTCACTGAGATCTTACTGTTTGCAGAATGGAAGCATTTTCTTCTAGGGAATTTTTTTTTCCTCTAGGGTATAAATTCAGGGATTATGCTTGCCACTGCACAGCCTCTCCCCTCCATTCAGCAACTACTTTCTTTTCTCCCATCTGCCCTGAAAATACTTTTGCTTAGAAAAAAAGAACATCCTATCTTCTTCACAAGCAGCCTCCCCTGGAAATACTAGTGCTTTCTGTCAAAGTGTCTTAATATAACTTGCAAATAATGGAGTTGGTCTATCACTTACCCCCTCTCCTTCTTGTGACATAGGTAAATAGTACCAATAGCCCTCTGTTGAGAGAGCAACCAACAGGCTGAGATTACAGTACTCTTTCACAGAAGGATGCAAAGGTCTGCAGTCTGTTGCCCTTTTTTCTCCTTATGTTAAAAGAGATGGGTTGCCTTTGAAGCCAGGCACTATGTTTCTCAGTTCAGACTATCATAATCTAGGAGAATGGACTGGGATAAAAGGTTTATTTAGATTCAGATAAGAAGTCTATGGACAAAGCTAGGCACATACTGTGCAAGCAGAACCCTCCTCTACTCCTCAGGGCCATTTCTCCTGCACTTGAAATGCCCTAATCTGCCTCTGACTCTTATGCTACCATTTTCCAGTAGTCAGGAGCTGTGAACCGAGAAGCATTCACAATCCTTTTGTTGAAAGCCTATCTTGCTCTGCATCTCTTCCCTTGGGTATGCAGAAAACAATCCTTGACTATGACCAAGTAGCTCTCAGCTCAAGATGAAAACAGAGTAGGAGAGGTGGGAAGATGGATGTAAAGATAGCCTAGTTCTCACTCACTCTCTTTGTCTTTTTGCTCCATGACTGCTGTGCCCAACGTTAATTCTTAGGTGCAGTTTGGAGAAGCTGCTTATGATCTCACCTAATTGTGTAGCTAATGACTCAAAAACCAAACCGTCCGTTAAAAGTGTCCAGAAATACAAGCTTATAACATCACAAGGCCAGCCCCATAAAAATATGGCTTTCAGGTGTCACTGGCTTCAAAGCTCAGAAGTATAACAAAGAAGTCTACATTTTCATTTGAGGCACTAAAAAGCTAATGATTCACATATAGTAAAATTCATAAATAGAAAATTGTCCCGCTCATGAATTTAAATTTTCAGGAAAAAAAGTCATTTTTCTACCACAGAAGTTAGTGTAATAATGTAATGGGGAATGTCACTACTGAACTCTGCAATAACCTGCATAAAACAACTCAGTGGACCTACAGCAGTAGTGAATAGTAAGCACTCACAGGGAAGATTTAATTATCCTTATGTTACTTGACTTTTTTGCACCACATCTGTGTTTGCTTGGTCATTCTGCCATCTGCTGTAACAAAATACAGGCAAACCATTGAGGAGAACAAGCCCTCCATACTTTAAAAATACTCTAACACGAAGCACAGCTCTTTACTTTTCACAATCTGTAGTGCTTGTTATTCTCTCCTCCTCCTGCCTCACCCCCCTCCCCACCCCACATGCATGATGAATTGCATACACACACCAAGTGTGGAGAACACAGAATCCCATTGATTTTGCCACAATGTTTCTATTAACCAAAATGAATGGTTATGCATTTTACTTTGCCGTGCAAATGCATTTGCTGAAAGGTCAAAAATAGCAGGTCATTATCATTAAATTTTAATTTTGGAACTCCTAATCAAACTTGTTTCCTGTTTGGTATTTTATAGTTGAGTGAAAGACTCTGACTGCTAAAGCATTGAAATAACTGAGTATGAGCAGAGTGGTTTTGAGCACACACTCTGTAAAGTCAAAGTTTCTTCCTGGTGCAGCAGCACAAATCTCTTGGTAGCAGTAAACTCACTAGACAGACTTCATTCCTGAACACATGTTCAAAGGTGATAAAATAAATGCAGATGGTTTCCCAAAACCTCAGTGGAGCATTTTTTACTGTAACTAAATGGACTGTAAAAATACTTGGAAAAAAAAAGGAGAAAATACAGTTTGACAAAGACAGGCAACTTCAGAAAAGCATCTAGTTGTTTGGGAGAAAAGCTAAATAAAATGTGTCTTTTTAATGATCTATTGGCAGAATTTTATTAACAGAGCATCTGAGTTGCCAGCAGGAGTAAGTTTTAAATTATTCAGATTTGACTAGTTTTGTGAGCTGAATATTTTGCTTAGTTGTACATAATACATACAAAGAGGTTAGATTCTGAATTCATTGTGCTGCCATCAAAGTTGACAACAAAACTGTCCCTGACTACACTGAAAAGAGAATTAGACCTTGATAAATTTATTACAAGCTTTGTTTACAAACTTGTTACAAAATTATACAGCATCTTATGTGTACACAGGATTTACAAGAATGCATAATTGATGTGTGCAATTGCTCAGCTCTCTGGTTGAGATCTGCAGATTTTTCTGATCTAGTTTTCACCAAAGTTGGTGAGAATTTTTCAATTAGAGGGAATTGGATCATATCCTAAAGCTAGCACTTCTGTTCATTCTTATACTGAGGTGGATAAGAGGCAGACAATCTAATAAACTTATGAACCATTTTTCTTTCTCTTTTAATATGTTTCAGATGATCGGTATTATATTTAGTCCACTACATTTTCACTGGCCACTTGTAAAATACTTGATGCATTGGTAAAGTTAAGAGTTAAAGTCCAGTTCCTGTTACAGTGGAAAATGAAAAATTGCTTTCTTTGAATGTATACAGAATGAATTTCCTTTCATTTTCAGTGAGCAGAAATAAAGGCATTCAGAAAGACTTTAATGTTATTTACATTGCTATGAATCTACATTTTCTTCCTCAACTTCCATAGAATTTCTCTGGATTGATAGTCATGTAAACAAGTGTGGCATCCACAGTTCTAGGAACACTTAAGTCACTAGGTAAAGGGATTTATGATCAGTAAACAATAATGTCTAAACAAGCTCAGTTAGTGTTCTTACTTCCTCTTCTCATATAGATCTGGACCTATTGGCACACTGAAGCATGGAGATCTCTAAATTTAATAATCCATGACAATATCTGTTCTCAATTACTTACAGCACCTGAAAAATGATCTTTATTTGGGAGTTCAGGATGCAAAACTGGCTTTTTAACTTTTTTTATTTTTTTTTTTTWAAAAAAAAAGGG
This sequence comes from Rhea americana, assembly GCF_003343005.1. Classification (NCBI taxonomy): domain Eukaryota; kingdom Metazoa; phylum Chordata; class Aves; order Rheiformes; family Rheidae; genus Rhea; species Rhea americana. The sequence continues at coordinate 146,969 of NW_028186466.1, read as the reverse complement.
AAATATCCCCTGAAAAATAGGCTACCTCCCCAAAGCAGAAAAATGAATGGGTAGCGGTTATCCTTTGGATACTGAATTTTTATATTACATCATCTCTTTCGTTTTAAGAGTTTCCTTAGTATTGAATCTCTAAAGTTATTACTGCTTGAGGTAAAGTTAGGATTTAGTTGTCCAAGGTGATGACATTTCCTGTGAGGTAAACACCTTGACCTTCTGTTCAAAACTGACAAGTTTCTCAAAACCTTTGTATATGGCCTCGCCTGCAGACTGATACCTATCTGGTCCATTCCCTACTTTCAGAGTTTCTGCTATTCTTGTGCATGGCCTTCTGAACAACCTGGTCCATTTCTCTAGTGACTACCCCCCATAAAGGTGTAATGCTCTCCTGAAACTGTGAGACAACACAATTTGCTGCCTCTGATGATCTGTTGCAGTTTTAAAGATGATTCTCCAGTAATAAAAACTATATAAATAATGGCATCCTACCACCATGCTTTTTGGTGCTCTGCTCTTGTTTTCACTTCCAGTGCTGAACACACTACAATGGTGAAAGCCATCATTTAGAAACTTAAGACCACTACAGCTGCAATGATTTTCAAGTAGGTGGTATTTTCCAGTCCTGATTGTGAGTTAAGATCTAGCTAGACATAGATGACATATGTGGTCTCGCCTAATTCTGTTGATATCCATGACAAAACACTCATTAACTTTAATGGGAGTGGGATCTTATCCAGGGCATGATATACCTGCTGTATAGTAGACCATCTTTTGGGGTAGTGTAATTATTCTGTTCCTAGGACAGCTACATGACAATACAAAGAATCATTTAAAGTATATGCTAGTACGTTTGTTTCTTCCAGGTAAAAACTCGTCTATATGATTGAAGAACATTATTACTATGGACTAACTGTATTTTAACCACAATACTGCTCAGAAAGCTATATTATTTTATGTTCCTGTGAAAGGGACCAGGTTTGTCGAGTAGTTCTACACAACTTTCCTTCTGTGAAAAAAATCAGTAATGAGTTGTTGAGCAGAACAGCAGCTTTGTGCAGGTGTATGGCTTTGATATCTATTCCAGGATATCATGTCTTTCTTTACTACAAATCTGAAGCCAAGGGCTCCTTTAATGCTAAGACATCATCAGCTTTGTTTCTAATGTAAAAACTCAGAAAGAGAGGAATGATATAACAATGAAAGCAGAATATGATAGATTACTGTGAGGAGGAAGAGGTTGATCACAATAAATAGTATATTCTGAAGAAATCATCTTTTATGTATTATATTAATGATCCATTTAGATTGTTCTTGGCTTCAGTAAGATTCTGTTACAAATATTTTAGATCTTTTTTGTATTATTTGTAAGAGGAATTGGCAGCATAAAAACAGTTATAATAAAAGATAAACAAAGTTGCTAGATTACTAGCAGTCATTCTGGAATGCTAACAGAGGAAAAAAATGGTCATATTAATGACAAAACTGGCATAATGTACAAAAACTGTATTTTATGTCTACTTGATGCTTGAAACATTGGTAGGCTACAAAGTATATTTTGGTTCATTTTTGTTTTGAAGATGAGGCATTGACGCTACATCCAATTAGATGTGAATATATAGAGTGTGAGTTATAAATATGTACACAACTCTTGATACTGATCTGATTTTTAACAAGTTTACTAAATGACAGCCACTGGTTTGACAATACTGAAAAGAATACTGATTTTACACAGATTTTACAGTAAGGTTATGGTATGCTGCCGACAAGCAATGTCATAAACATAGTCTAATAAAACTGGAGCTGCCCACAGCAGAGGCACATGTTCTTATTTATTGAGAGAGAAAGCTTATATACTGTAGATTTGCTGAAGTTTAATAAATAAGGTCAACTTATAATATATAAAACAATATAAACATTTATATGCTACATGCATATCATAATTTAAAGTAATAATTTATATAGCAAAGAGATGCAGATTTATGTTCTTCCCATTTTTCTTGATAATGCACACACACAGGAGGTGTCTATTCTGATCCATCTCCAGCCTACTAGTTTATTGTTTTCTGAAGTCAGTGCTCTAACATAAGTTTGGGAAGTCTTGCATTGGGAGTTCCAGTGCTTATCATCGATGCCTCGGCAGCCATTTTTTACAGGCTTGGCTTCTTTACACCTTGTTTCATAGAAGTATTGTTTAACTGGGGAATTGCCCGTTTTAATTTCTCCCAGCACAGTTACCTGGTGTCCTCTAATGTCAATAGCAGAGGATTTGTCCGTGACCCACAAACTCTCACTGTCACAAACAGAATATTCCCCTCGGTGGCTCTTGTGCTCCGCATACCTTTTCCTCCGGGAGGTTCTGTTCACAACCACTGAACTTCCAATATAATCCTCCATGAGATACAATGGTGGGGGCTCCAATGGTGTGTTGTCACTCAGGAGGACCCGGGGAGAATTGTAGCGTCTCTGCTGCCTTAAGAGGTCTGTATCCACTGGGATAACTGGCTGGAAGTCTGATTTCACATTTTCAACTCCATCCATGTCCTGCTGAGCCTCTGCTTTCTGATTTGTGTTATGATGGTTTTCCTTAATATCTACCATCTGCTTCGAAAGCTTGTTTTTCAAAATGTCTGCCTGAATAAGTCTAATAATGAGAGAATTTATTGAATCTTCTGGCAAACTTCTTTGATCCATGTTGGTTGATTGGATGCCACGAAGATAAGCAAGAAATATCACATAAAACAAGAAGGACATCACCTTGTTCACCTGTAAGATCTGGAAAGAAGTAGAAAGTTAACATAAAGCCAATTAAATAAAGATGTTTATTAGATGCTGTAAACACAAAAATTCTGCTCTCTGTTTTTGGCTTGTTTTATATGTACCTTAGGCAATTTGTAGACTCAGTTAGGTTTTGTGTTCCTTTTAAGATAATATTTATAATGAATGTAACTATTCAATATTTTTTTCAATCAGTTTCATCTAAATTTCATGCACTTTCCAGGATGACTTCACTTTTCTTCTTTCCGTGTATAGTGGCAAATATCCTGCTTAGGTCCTTGCCCTACAGAGGTAGGTTGTTACTTCTTTGGAAAGTGTGATCAGCTTATGGCATCAGTTAGAGACCAAGTCACTTTTACAAAGCCTATTTAGTACAGTAGTTTAGGCTCAAAACAGCAATGAGATTATGCAGAATAACAGACTCTCTACTGGAGTAAAATTAAAAGTTCTATGCAGTTAGCAAAGTGCTGTCAATTTGTTGAGATCTCATAGATCCACAAAATTCCCACCCTCTAAATATCCACTTTGAACAAGTAACCTGAATAATAATATTTTTAATATAAAATGCTAAAAATCCATTTAGATAAGTTACAACATATTTTGTTTTCATAAGGACTGACCTGCGTTTAACTTTTATATGAGAGCATCAATATATACCTAAGAAATAATATCGTGTTTCCATAGCTCTATCCAGCACTATAAGGGAAAAATATTCTTGGAGAAAAAAGGGAGAGTCAAGCAGCATTTTTTTTTTTTAATATATTATGAACTTTGGAAAGCAATGATTAAGCCTCTGTAATGCAAGAGTGAAGTTCAGATGTATCCACAGAGCATTTCGTACTTCTTGTTTGCAGACTTGGGGCCTGTTCGTTGGTGGTGGTGTTTGTGCGGTTTTGTTTTTGGTTTTCTTTTTGGTTTTGATTTTGGGGTTTTTTTTGCATGAAGTTTCTTCATTGCTCATATATGAAGTGGAACAGAACTGACTGAATTTAGACTATTCAAGGACAGATGTATGACTCATCCCCTCTGAAACTGAACAGTCTTGTTCAAGCAGGTAAAAATGAAGTCAAAACCACAACTTTGGAAAATATGGACCTAAAAGTTGACTTCTTCTCTGTACTATTCTTTGTCCTGCTCTGATCTCTACAGATTCGCATAGCATCCTCATAATTCTAGCTTCTGGACATCTTCAAGGACATCGTTTACTATTTCCAGTTCAACTTTTCTGTCATCCTGCTTGTGTAGTTGAGAACTGTGTTTTCCCTGTGGTTTCTTGTGTATTTTGTATGTGTGCTCATAAGTAAATGAAATTAGTTTTCATTGTAACATACTAAATCACGGAGATAAATGATTTATTTACAAGCAGACCAACTGTAATTAAATCACTGCAGAAGTAGTGGGTTAGAGGGGTAAATACTGAACTCGTGATTACAGCACTTATGCAATATGGGAAACCCTGGCTGAAGTACTGCTTCCATTGATTCAAAACAGCCTTGACCTTCATTCTCCTGCACTGCAGATGAGTCCCTAAGGAGACGTATGTTTACCGAATCACAAAATAGTTGATATTGGAAGGGATCTCTGGAGACTGTATAGTCCAAACCCTCTGCTCAAAGCAGGGTCAATTAAAGCAGCTTGCTCAGGGCAATGTCCACTTGGATTTGGAGACAATAAAATAAAATAAAATAAAATATAAAATAAAATAAAAACAGGAGGGGAGTTTCTGACGTTTCAGTCACATTTCCTGTATTTCAATTTATGGTCATTACCTCTGTCCTGTCACAAGATACCCCTGAGAAGAGTCTGACTCTCTCTTTTTTACTTCCTCCATCAAATATTTATACACATTGATAAGATGCTAAGATGCCCCTCAACTCTTCTCTTCTTCAGGCTCAACAATCCCAAATCTCCACATAGGAGATGCTCCAACCTCTTAATCAGCTGTTTGGCCCTTTGTTGGATTCACTCCAATAGCTTCACATCTCTCTCTTGCACTGGGTAGCCCAGAACTGGATACAGTACTCTAGATGTGTCTTACCAGTGCTGACTAAAGGGGAAGGATCACCTCCCTTGACCTGCTAATAATATTCTGTGTGTCTGTTTTTTTCCTAGAAGAAATTGCTGAATAACCAGACCTCTTAAAGAGAAAATCTGCCACTTCAAGAAATCACCATTTTTCCATTTAAGATGGAAAACAATACAAACACACACAGCAAAAAAATTAAAAAAAAAAAGAAGTTTTATTGGAGAATCCTTTATCAACTCTAAGCAAAGCTCCTTTTAGCAACAGTGAGCTCCCACTTCATAGTTTCGAACTGCAGCAAAATCAGAGCTACCCTCTGTGGATGTGTGATCTGTCCTTTTATGGACAAGAAATGTGTTTTCTCCATTCTCAGTTTGTTACAGTATGAGTTCACCTAAATCTACACTGCTGCTTGCAGTAAAGTTATGCTTTGGAAAAAAAAAAATAAATAAGATTTTGAATTGTCATACAGTTACTGTCATACCTCAATAAATGTTAATTTGGATCTCAGTGCCCAAACTGCATTGTATAAAATAGACTTCTTCTTGCATAATTTGGTCTCCCTTCAGTAAATTATTTACTTTTAAGAACAGCAAAAATATAACAGATGTCATTCATCAGATTTCCTACAGCACTCAGAAGAGCTAACCTTGTATGACACAAAAGTTGATAGGATGGTGAGCAAAGCTCTGACAATGCTCACTTCAGACGCTGAAAGTGTAATTCATGCCAAAATGCAACTGCATATAATCATATAATCACTGGACTGCTTAGTTTCAAAACTAAGTGGCACTAGCAAAACACACAAGCTGGAGCAGGTCATGAGGTGGGAAAATTAATATTAAAGTTTCTRCAGACTCTTTCTAATGCCCTACTGCACACAGAAAGGAAGATTTAGGGACCTCAAAATGGTAGCAGTGAGAATAAATGATTTTTCACACATGGGTCTGAACCATCACAAATGTTAAAAAATATTTTGCTGAATCTAAAGTAAAATTTCTTACAGATTTGGGGGGAGAAGTGTTAAACTGTTCTGAAATGTGACATGTAGTTTAGTTTAGCCTTGGAAAATTACTTACTGCAAAAGTCAGAATGTTTTAGAACTAGTATTTTATTTTTTCTGAAATATTTTGGAGTACACAATTTGAAATGAAAATGTAAATATTTGATGAAAGAGACTACAGTTTTCAGAGAGTTTGTTCAATATAGTTCACTTAGGTACTTCATAAGTCACACATTCAGAAACATCTGCCCATGAGTTAAAATGGTTACACTGCCCATGAAGTCTAGTACCTCAAAAGATGCCTAAGGCAGTAATCTAGACAGAAGAAATGTAGTTTACTGGGAAAATGTAGCTGATTAGTGGTTTTAGCTCTATTCAGAACACAAGACATCTGGAAAATGTATTGATTTGTAGGGCTGAACAATTTTGTATGTAAAAAATGGCTCTTTGCTCAAAATGGAACTCTGTTCCAGCCTGAATTGATGATAATTTGTAAGAGGTGTACCAAATTTTTCATCAAACAAAAGTAAATAAATAAATACAAAAAGAGAAAACTGGAAAATATCAGAATGGTTTGTTTTGATATTTTCAAAGCAAATCATTTTGATATTTCTGGACTTGCTTAAAAATGTACACAACACCTTTCACAGAACAGAAATGGTGCTTATTTATTACAGCCCAATGAATAAAGTATCCATAGAGGATACTTACATTCATTCCCTTGCTGATTTCAGAGTCAAGATTTGATCAGAGGTATCCTACCTATTTGAAGAGTGCCCTAAGGCTTGGGCTGAGGCTATTGGACCTGAGGCTGAGTGTGGACTTGTATGGACTTCAGCAGAAGCTGTTCCAGCACATGTAGCATTGCTACTTCTCCAACCATTTGTTGAATGGCATAAAAATGCCCTGAAAATTTACTCCTTCACATCAATTTTTTAATTTTTTTATTAAAAATATTATTATTATTTTTTTATTTTTTTATTCTTTTATTAAAAATTCTTGAAAATAAGATGATTCATTTCAGATAGACTTTGTTCATGCCAAATATTTTCTAATTATTTGAACACAATGAGATTTTCTCATTCTTTGAAGTTCTTCTTTAAGTTTTCCATATGTACATCCCTGTGTCTCTGAGGAATGCCCATAAAAAAAGGTTTTCCAGTCAAGTAGGTATGATGAAAGATCCTAGAATGGACACAGTGCTATTTAAAGTCCTACATAAAGTACAGAGTAGATTACTATATTTGGGCCTAGGTACATTACATAGGCAAACATTTCCATGGTGACCTCAGAATAAGAGCTCAGGCCAGCAGCATGCTTCATGGTACAGTAACAGCTGAAGTAGAGTTATTACATCTGAATATAGACAACCTTAATCAGTGAGTGACTGGTGCCTGACATTGCTGATTGTGCTGGGAATACTAATGGTGGTATCTGAGCTCAGTTCCTGTTTTCATGAGCTGACATGTCAGTTGTGACACATAGGCTAGTTGCCATTACAGTAAGAATCTTCAGTATATTGGTATAAATTAAATAAAGCATTATTTAATTAATAGCTATATAACAACACATTTACTTGAATTAGTATAATCATCTTACTGTGCAGTATCTACTACATACCTGGCCCAAATATCACATAGTAGTCGAACAGTTAAGATATCTCAGGGTGGATCCAGTAGTATTTATGCAGCACTTGCTTGGAATTCATGCCCAAATGGATCCCTTGTTGACCTACCACAAAAAGAGTAGGCAGCTGCCTAGGGTGCGCATCTGTAGCCTAATTTAATCTTCCCGCTGGCATATCCATGCTGCTTTTTTTTTGCCTCTATCCTCGTGCATCTCGTGACTCCTTTCCTATTCCATGTGATTGAAGTTCAGCAATGGCTGTCGATATGGTCCAGGGAGGTGTTTTGCCTAGGCTGCTGAGAAGCTTTGGGTCAGTTCTGCTTTGCATTTTTTTCTCTATGTTATACTGTATGGCCTTCTAGATATTTTGGACGTATTGATGATGCTTTGAGCTGCTGCTAAGCTCTTGCTAGAAGTGATTGAAGAATGGGGGCACATAGTTCTCAAATCAACCATTCAATGTGGTTGGGAAACACTGTTGTGTGAAATTTAGAAAAGCACATGACATCAACGTAGCAAGAAACGTTAATCTTTTCAAGTTTTTTTTTTTTTATAGTAGATTTTTTGCATAGTGGATTTTGCATAGTGGTTTTCAAGGATGACTAAAATAAATAAAGGTAAAGAAGAGCTTATAAGGAGGAAAAAGTAGAACTAAGAGACATAAGCATAATGAATGGTCTAAAGAATTTTCAGAACAAGACGACATACTGTAGTAGGAAAATCAAGAGTTCCTGGTAGAATAGAGCAGGCTATTAATTTGCACTAAACAAGTTTAACTTAGAGGTCACTAACACTTGTGGCACAACAAGTAGAAACAAACACCATAGAAAAGAAAAGCTAATGTACTATAAAGTCTTTTGTTCCATTGATTTTTCAACTGTAGCTTAGGTTTACTCTATTTTAATGGTTTATATTCCTTCCTGTCACAGTAGTGTTGGCAGGGTATTAATGTCTAGTCAAGATGTCTCATGTAAGGCCTACATTTAGGAGAAGTAAATATCCTTACCTAGAGCTTCCATAAAGAAATGAAATCCCCAATAGACTCTGGCAAGTCACTTTTCACACTTTTCAGACCTCACAGACCTTTACACAGTATTGGAGAATTTTGTGTATTTTGTGGTGACTATTTTTAGAACTATATTACATCAACTATTTTGATCACTCTCTGAATACATTACACAGCTAAAGAGCAAAGTGTCATGTAATATGTTCTATGAAAATAATGAAATCCTAGTACTGTGAGACAGTGCTTAAGATTTTACTTTTAAGTCATTGCTAAGAGGAACTGGAGTAGAAGCAAAAGTGACTGGTAAATTTTACATTCAGCACAGAAATACCCAACGTAATTTATGTTAGTCAGCTTGAAATATTTGACATTTTGTGAAAATTTAAGAATGGCTTTTGTTCTTCAGACCAAGGAGTTAATGATCATTTATGGTAGCTGATAGCTTATTCAGGCTTTTGCCAAAGAACACAGTGTAATTATTCTCATTGCTTGCTAAGCACTGTTTTCACAAATCCACACAAAGCAACAAGTAGCAGAATGTCCTATTGATTCCCTCATCCCTCATCAACTTTGTTGAGAAGAAATGCAGTTTCTTCTGTTCTTTAGGACACAGTGAAAGGTACAGGACAAAGAAAATATTCTAGGTATTCAGGTGAATATAGTGGAGTGGAGTATGAAATAATGGCACATGAAAATCCACATTATATTTCAGAATACTAATTGACTATTTGTACAATATGTGTTGTAGAAGAATTTATTAAGAGAGATTGCTGCAGAGTGCTGTTTGCCCCCAAGAGATGTAATGACCTTCCTGAACATTTCCACTTCTTAAGATACAGCAATTTCAACACATACATATTGAATCTAAAGCTGAACACAGCCAGACCCATGCAGAAGCCTAAGAATTCAAAGACAAAATGAAGTGGGACTGCATTATGGCAGCTTTAAGCACTAACCCTCCCATCCTCAGGGCTGACCCAGTTGTAAATTGAAGTGAAAGAATTTGAAACTCATACACTCCTCCTGCAGATGGGCTGGGGAGTGTGGATACACACCATACCTGAGGGGACCACAGGAGTTTCAAGTCCACATAGCAGATCAGCTTCTTTTAATCATGTCTTACTCAAAGCCATTTTCAAAGGAGACAACACATCTGACTGCTGAGCCCCATTAATCTCCAGTGAAAGTTACATATTCTTAAGGAAATGGAACTCAGTCTACTGACTCATAGACATTTCCTTTTCCTCTCTCAATGACTGACTAATCATCGCACAGCAAGTTGGTTTTATATCCAAGCACAAAAATCTCATCCACTCTGAATGATTTAACATCACTGTTCGTGATTACAGTCATTATCATGACCCTTCTAGCTGTTGAGGAAAGCTTTTCTAATCAGTAACATCTTTCTGGAGAACAGTTTTGCAATAATGCTTTGGCTGCTAGGAGTAAACTGTTTCCTGTACACTTAAACACACTATATGGAGCTGCAGTGACTGTCAGCTCACTTCAGACCCCACCATTTGTAATGGTATGTTGTGTCTACATTTGATCTCCCCATTAGTATATCTTTTCAGCAATCTAAATGTGATTGCCTTACACATACCTGCCTATTTTCAGCAGAAAGGTCAGGAGCAGTTCCTCAGTGCTTACTTCACTAGTTGGAACAGTATCTGCTTCTCACACCTTTTGCAAAGCTAATTCTATTAGGTTTTGGCCCTGCACCTTCATTCCCCACCACTGACCACTGAGTTGGGAGTTCAGGGCACTGGAAAACCCCTGGAGGCATCTGACATTCCCCAGAATCCTGTAGCAATCCCACTGAGGGACTTAGCAATTAATAATGTCCAGTACAATATCAACTGCAGTAGCCACAACCCCAGCTCTGTAATCAAATGCAGGAGTAAGAAGGCTTTCCTCAGTCACAATTAGCTCTTTTTCTATTTTAATTTTGTTCCTCACCAATATTTCTGCAATAGGATATTTGCACCTGTCTGCCTCTGCCAAGAACATTGCCATGGTGTAAATGCGCATCAGTCAGCCAGCTAATTAATCTGTGGTAACTGTTTCAGGGGCTGGGATCCTGATTTCTCTGATTTGTGAGAAGAGTTTAGACAAATCATCTCTGTTCCTTAATTTCTACATCTGCAAAATAAGGAACTCCACAGAATGCTGTTGGGGCTTTGCTATCCTAGATATTTACTTTGACATCCTTTTTTTCCCCCTCAAGTTGTTGGTCTTGGTTGCAAAACTGGATTTCCTCTCACCACACAAGGCATGACAGCCATCCAGTATCATGACCTGCATGCTGTGTGGGAGATACCTGTCTGTTTAGAAAACAAGGAGGCCTCTTAACCAATATATTTCCATAAATGTTGCCAGTATAAACCATCCTTTGTTATCTTGTAACATTCTCATGTCACTGCTTTTCCAGCACTGGGAAGCATTTAGCTTGGTTTATACAAAGTAGGAGGGATTCTATTCCTTCCCTTTTAAAGGGCAGAGACCGAGGTACAAAGAAGTCAGATGACTTTGCAAGATTGTATAGGTGTTTTGCCGAAAGTGTGGGAACTGAAACAGGGTTTCCATGTTGCACTGTCTGCATCAGACGAGACCAGGTGGAATGCTCTGTGGAAGTTTGATCCATCAGTGATAAGCATGAAATGAAAGGAAATGAAACCAATCCATTTGAACTGAGTGATCAGCTACACCTTCACTGTAGCAAAGAGCTATTGCCATAGTTGGGCTAAACAATTTACACAAAGCCAAAATATCTCTACATATCATTCACTGCATAGCTCTGAAAGTAGCCCAAATTAATGAGAAATCTAAAAGGCATTTCCAAAGATAAAATAGTAAATTCAAGGGACTTGACTAGACCTGTGGTAATTTTACAAAAACAAGATTTGCTCATAGTTTTGCTTTTGCCTTTTTATTTCCTCTTCTTTTTTTTTTCCTGTTGTCATTTGCAAACAGAAGAATGGAAAGCACCACAGCTAAGCTGCTGGTTCTAATCAATAGATGATCTATTGTTTATCTGTTAGTTAATCTTTTCATTACTGATTGTTAATAGCAGCAGGGTCAAGCAGCAAAGAAACTGCATTTACAGCTGAATTGGGAGGGGATGCAAACAGCAGTGAGCAAAGAGAAACACAGTCTCTGCTGGGGATATGGAGACATTATAAAATATTGGCAGAAAATTACAAAGTGAGAGTCAAACTATTACAAGATAGCATGGTGAGGGAATAATAATCTTAAGCAATGATTTGCAGAGGGAAAGTGAAATTTTAAAAGGAGTAATGCTTGATCAGACCTGGGAATGATCTAAAACTTTGGAAACGCCCAGTATTTAATAAATGTACATATAGAAGTATTTCATTGCAGAGCTAGGAAGAGATTGTCCCTCTTTCTAACATAGCAGAAAGATCAGAAAGCTGCTTGATAGTCAGAAGGTATTGTCATATTAAAGGAAAATTAGAGAAGAGCAGTAAAAATAAATAGAAAGTTTGTAAAATCAACCTTTGAGAAAATGCAATTATTTGCTGTGAGCTGACAAAAGGGGCATGACGGCAAACCCAATACGAAGATCTAGAAAGCGTAAGCATTGGTGAAAGAGAGCATCCACTTTAAGGCGGGGCAAAGGAGTGCGATGAGGAAAAATGGGATTAAATTAAGGAAAAGGAAGTTACGTTGATCATTAAAAACAGTTTTCAGTCTTTCAAGATATTTGTAATCAGCTCAAAGACACTCCAAAGAGGCCTGGTTTCAGGTTTTGTTACAGCCCTGAAATTCCATCCAAGTATTTTCTTTTTTAAAATAATTTGAAGATTCATCAACCTTTCAAGTCAACTTTGTCTCAACCAGGGCTGATTAATCATTTTGTATTAAGGTCAGGCAATAGTTACAGTTCCTCTTATTTTCATCTGAGAAATGGTTTGAAGACTTACGTGCTCTGTAACTAATGTTGAGAGCAGTCTTCCAGACAAAACTCATTTCTTTCACCTCCCCACGACTCTGAGTGATGCAAACTTGTCTTCTTCATAGATTAGAGACATGATCTGTATTTTAGTGTAATCTTCTGAAGAGAAGAAGGGAAACCATTGGAAGACTTGATGTGCTTCACATTTATAATGAATTTCCCTTATTGTTCCATTTTAAAATGCCAAAGTAAGAATTGGTCTTATTCTAGAGATACTGCATTTGTTTTAGCTTACAGCTAGCAGCAGTGGGTTTTGTGTGATTTAGTGGCTGGAGGGAAAGGGAAACAATAGTTAACACGCAGATTATTAGATTTTTGCCCCTCTCCCATTATGCTATGAATTAGCAGCCTGCTAGACACTCTCTGAAGTAGTTTTTTTTTTTTTTTTTTAATTTTCATTTCCACTGGACAATCCATTTTAATTAAAAATGAAATTTTGTAGGACAAATTTGAGAGATTTTTTAAAAACTAGTTTTAGATTTTCTGATGTTAAGAAACTCAAAAGGAAAATTGTTTCAAAGTGCCAATTTCAAAATGAATCTTTTGTTGGATTTTATACTGAAAGCAGAATGTTTATTTTTCTTTTAGAAATTCTGCCTTTTTTCATATTTCCCATTTTTTTTCTTTTCCAAAGTGAAATAAAACACTGAAATCAATCAAGCAAACAGAGTAAAACAAGAGTTACAGCTTGAAAAATATTAGAGCCTCACTATGAAAAAACATAACCCCTTCAATCTAGTTTATGGATACAGACAAACCTCACATTTGCAGTGAAACAGAATGACAATAAAAAGAAATGCTAATTATAAATGAAATGAATATTATTTGATTTGAATAAAAAATCCTGAAGAGAACCTGAGATGCATCTGTTGATAAGAGAGCATGTTCTTTGTTTTTCTGACAGCTGTACTGCAACCCATGGATACAGATGTTTCCCTGTAGATTAGGAATACTATTAGTGCTGCACTGCCCACTCAAAAGCCTAGTGGAAACTTTAAGATACCATCTGCTGAGAATTCCTCTCAAATGCTGAGTATGAGCCTACTTGCACCTTCACAAGCAATGCATTGCCACCCTTGGTATGCTTTGTGGGACTGTGACTGTGATTAAGTATTGCACAAGAGGCTTTGTGAGGAAGCTCCATTTCATTTCATCCAAAACTGCACCTGTGTTTGCTTTGCAAACTCCCATGACTCCTGGTTTCTTTAAAGTCATACAGAAATACATCCTTGGCCACTTTGTGAATCAAAGTTCACTCTCTGAATTGCCTCTCCCTGCTCCTCAAAGGTTTACAAACCTCCAAATAGAAAAGTCTTGTTAGACATGCAAGTGCAAAATTTTAGATGCAAAAGCTGTGAAGCAGGAATTCTCAGAGACAGGACTCTAGGCCTGATTCAAATACTTTAAAACTACCATCTCATTGAATGCAGCCTGAACTGGAAAAAGCTTTTACATAGTAAATAGGGGGAAACAACAGTGTGACTTCAGACAGTTACCTTTTGATCCTTATTTTGTCCTGTATGTAGTATGCAGCTCAGTTGTTTGCATCAAGACCATTACAAGAAATGAGCATTGCAGTATATAACTGATATCTCCTCCACAGTCATTGCATGGATGCAGTAGCTTGCTCTTAACCAGCTTAAAATAATATTTTTAATGTCCTTCACAGGGAAAACCAGTCTTGTATTTCTGATAAACTAGTTAGAAGTAAGTGTTTCATAGGAGTTGTAAAGAAATTTGTTTCATTGCACAAAATATGCTAGACTAAAAAGAGCTTGTATGCCTAAAAGCTTGTCCATTTTGACAAACCAAATAGATCTAATAAAACAGATCATCTCTCTATACACCCTTGCCCAGTTTTACATTGTGAAATCACAATGGTTATCCTAGATAAGCTCACACATGCACAGTTAGATCACTGTATTGTGGTGGCATATGAGAGCTCACAAATGAAATCATGGTGCCCTTGAAAGACCATTGTGCTTCTTCCCATTGCACCTGAATCTTGAAAAAAAAATGCCTACTGAGAGAAGAAAGTCATCCTACTACATTCTACCTGACATTACTTTGTAATAAACTGTTTACATGCAGGTCTGTCCTGAGGGTAAGGGCTGCTCCGGTAAGTCTAGCCATTCTGTATTACTTCCCCTTTAAAAAGTTGCCTACAGTGGAACTTTTTCTACTGAATCCTCCAGTTCATCAGTGTTCATGCAGGTAACATTTCCAGTACATAGTTCTCCTTGAGACATGAAAGTTTTTTAATTTTAACTCTTAGTTAATATTTTGCTGTGAGTTTGGCTCTATTTAGATGTTAAGGCTAAAGAATGATGTCAGTATTATGGTTCCAGTCTAGCAAAGTGTGTATCTTTTAAGTTTGTGAGTTGCTACACAAAATATAGTAATTGCTCATGTGTTTTTCTCATGGTTGAATGCTCTCCTAAATTGTGTCCAAAGTGTCTGCTAATTTGCAAAATTGAGCTCTCCCTTCTGAACTCAAAGCATGACCTCTGCATCCTCCTGCGGTGCTAAGGCAACTGCTGCACCTATGGCAGGCCCAAGTCTCATCTGAAAAATGCCTTCCTTTATGGAAACCATGCTACTTTTTCTTATCTTTCAATCTAGATGCCATTTTGCTGTTGATACAAAATGCCTCCTTCCTTCTTCTTGCCAAAAATCTTTGAAAGCAGAATTTTAGAAGTGGAAATATTTTAGCACATGCTGCTTCTTGCTGGGCATATGATATCCAGAAATTTGATGGAAAAAACAAAATTTTAAACTGGGCATGGGAAGGAGTCAAATGAAATGTACAGCAGCTGGCTTAAAATTTGGATTTACCTCTCCTTATCAGCCAGATTTATGGGACTAGGACTAGGAAATTTCTTTCTACTGAAGACATTCTGATTACAAAATATATCTCAAATACAGAAGGACGGGAATGAAACAATACTCAAAATATGGGAACTAGGAAGCAGAAAAAGTAATGTTTTGAACAGACTTTCATTGATGTCCTGTCATAAACATGCCTTATACATTTCCTGAAGGAATCCTGTTGACATCTGATCATCACAAGGTTTAGCTGCTTCATTGCATAATTGACTTGCACATTAGATATAGGTTATGGAGCACTGGTGGAAGAGTTTATTCTTCTGTGAGGGATCAGGTATACATTCCTCTTAGAGGCAAGAAATCAGACTTGGACACACATAGTCTGGTGCAACATGGATGTTACGAGTGCCTGAGAGCTAACTGAGGGTAAAGGAAGATGGATGTCAGCACTCTCATTGTACGCATGGAAACACCACAGCATGAAGCTGCTTCATATTTGGGAATGGCTTTGGTTGGCAAGTGCTATTACCACTGTTTCACAATTTTAGAAACTAAAGTGCAGCCAGGCTAAGTGACTTGTCCAAGGTCATGCAAGTGCAAGGTCATGCAAGAAGGCAATGAGGTCTAGGCTCTGGCTGGTCTTACCCACTGGACCAACTTCTTCTTCCTTTTGACTCCTTTCAGCACTCCCCTGCCCATAACCCCCTTTCTTGCCCAAGCAAAGTCCGCTGAGTTAACTGGTCAAAATCAGAAGTGGTATACTTCTTCTCAATGACACAGTAGCAAAGGAAATGTTTCTTTTTCTAGTAAAGTCAGAAATAATATGGAAGCAAGCTGAGGGAGAGAAAAGGATCTGGAAAACATTGTTAAAGGTGTCTATGGCTGGATTATATAGATCTCAGGTGCCTTGAAGAATTAAGAATAATTTAGGATCAGCCTAGCTGATCCTAAAGAAACATGTCAGGGAAAATTGACTGTAACCATTCAGTAGTTTTCCCCAGGCACCAGTAAAATAATCAAGAGAGATTTTTTTGCATATAGGAGGAGCCTGGTCCTAGACTTCAACTTGCACAGTAGAAATCCCTGATTAAAAAGGAGCCAAATGTGCTTCAGGAAGTGGGAGAATTAGGGATACTTACTTTGGATGACAGTGTAATCTTACAGCATAGCCTGTACAAGAGGAGGTGCACAGCTGCATCTCCCCAGGAGCAGAGCACAGAATATATCCACACAGACTCCCTCTGCTCTACTACAAGTCAATTACTTCATCTTTTTTTATCTTTTTTTTTTCTTCCCCCTCCTGTGGAGTAGTTTACTCTCCCATGGTCCCAGCCAGCTACTTCGGCTAGCAAGAAAGGAGAGGGAGGTGAACCTAGCACTCTCTGCACTTTTCTTCCCTTAACACTCCTGCTCCACCCGCTTCCTGCCAGCAGGGAGTATTGGGTGAGCAGAATTACAATGAGCAGGCTGAACTTGAAAAGTTATGGGGTGAAGTTGTTGAAGGGAGGAGGAGAGAGACTTCTCTGTCTCTGTTACACTGCTGTCTGACTAAATACTGACCCTATCAATGTGTGGTGGAGCTTAACCCAACAAATATATTCTGTACAGTTTCAGAGTGAAAGGCCCATGTTAAAATGCTGCAGGATATTACTAGTGGTAGAAAACTAGAGGAGCCTGTTCACTGAAACCTGTGAAAGACCAGCATCTTCCTAACCTGATCTCAATTCATTCCTGGAAAATATGGAAGGGAGCCCAGTGCAAAAGCACAAAGATCACATCCTTAGGAACTTTTGGGAGGCAGACATATGGGAAACTCCTTGCTAAAGGCAAGAGGCCAGTCAACATCTTGAGATAACTGGATGCAATGGGGATAATAAGTTCTCAGGCCTGTTTGACAGTGGGAACACATAGAGCTTTACTGAGGTACAAGCAAGAGTAGGGCTTTCTCTCATGTAAGAAAACTTTTTGCTGCAGCTAGCACTGCGTATACTCAGAAAAATATCTCCTGTGTCCTCCAGGAGAAATTCTAAAGCATATACACACACTCCTTTTCTTTCCTATCCTCTCATCTTCACCCTTAAACTTTCATTTCTGGATTGAAAGCACGTCAAGCCTCAGAAATTTCTTTCTCCACCATCTAATGAAGACCTTTTCCGCCATTCTTCTGAACACCCCTCTATGCAGGTAGAGTTCGTGATTTCAATCTTTCCATATGGCTTGAATTAAGATATAGATGAGTGGAAAACTGAAAAGAACATGGCAGGCTGGAGGATTGAGATCATGTGGACTGCAGGACTCAAGTGCCTGTCTAGAGATTGGAATTACAAGGAAATGCTGTGCTGTAGTTTTTTTTAGAAAAGATAAGAGACATATTTGGGGACTGCTAGAAATTAAGGAAAATTTTTAAAGAGCACTTATTCCAATTTTGAATTATTAAATACTATTATACTTGGAGACAAGTGTGCATATAAAACTCTTAAAAATTAAAGCTCACAGGCAAAATTCTGCTTTCAGTCACACAGAAAGCAAGTGACTGTAGACTGACTTGCATAAAACTGAGGTCATAATCTGGCATAGCATCTGATCTGGCTCAATTTTCTGTTAGGCTGATGTTAGTGTTGGTAAGTTATTATGAGTAAACTCAATAGGGAATGGGTCAGGTGTTAATGCTCACAATCAACGTGTTTCCAAATAAACTACAGGAATTTAAGAAACAATGCAGTATGTTCCGATTCAAATTACTTATTTAGACTTAAAATATCTCGATTGACTTGATTGGTACTACCTTGGTGTTAAGTGAGAAAAAAAGTGATTCTGTGTTTGGAAGATCTTTCCATTTCATATCTGTTTAAAAAGTGAAGAAATGAAGCACATGGAAATTTCTGGACACTGAGCTGGTAAAAGCAGCTCAGTCTTCTTGTTCTCTTCTCTTTGTTCAATTAACAAGCTTAAATTAAGATCTGCAATTGTCCAAATTATTTGATTTTGCTTAAATTTGGAGAAAATGTGAGTCTCCACTTTGAAACTTGGAGTCATCTCTTTTACTGGTTTGTATGTTTTACAGATGTTTGAAAGGAAGAAAATAAGCAAGAAATGAGGCTAGTTTGTGTACACTCTAATGAAATAAATACGTTAAAAATTAGGCATAATTCCTCAAGAATATATTGTAATTTCACTGCCTTCTTCCTACTAAGCAATTCTTGGTGGCATAAAAGAGAGTTTCATTACATAAATACGTATGTAGAATTTTTGAAAGCTATGTTACCTGACTCTTAAAAACAATAGAAGTATATGTGAGAAGACAGTTTACTTGTCATTTTCTTTTATTAATTCTTAACTAAAAATAGATTTTCATACTACAATAAGGTCTTAGATTCATGTTTTGAAATTAAACTTTTGGATTCAATTTCAAAGTATTTCTTACAGTTTCAGTTCCAAAAGCCCTCAGCTGTGTTAAGAGATTTTAATCTCTTGCACCAAATATAAATCCTTTCCAGTGCACAGACTGATTTGTGCTAGGCAGATCTGCCTCACTATGAATTCAGTGATTCTGGGGGTATGATTGAAATCTGATTGTTTTTAGAGACTGAAGGAGTTCAGAGGAGCAGTTGTACTTTTGGCCTGTTTGTGCTAGTCTCTTTTCACTTTAGTTCTTGCATCTGTCTTAGAATGTTGCATTTGAGAATAGAACTTTACATACAATAAATAAATAAATAAATGCTATACCTTGTTAGCCGATGTGTTATGCAGGAGGCAGTATCTGAGATACCTGTCAGCCAAACTTCTATGTTTTTTTGAGTAAGAACTTATGCAAGGAGCTTATGTTCAGCAGGATAAGAACAGCAGTGCTCTCACAGAGTGTCTCATGGTCTCTTCTGACAATTGGCTCTGACAGTTACCCTGCTACTGCTTTATTATACACAGTCTAAGCCATGAAAACATTTTCAGAATAGTATATTTTCCCAGATATACAAAAAGAAGTTACATGCCCATTTGGTACTAAAAAAATCCCCACTCTAATAAAACCTCCAAAGAAACCAAAAGAGAGACTAAAAAGAACAAAGATTTTAAGATTTGATCTTTAGCCATTAAATACTGAAAGGAAATACATAGCTATTAACATTTTATTACTTCTTGTACTTTTTGCTCTAGAAAAACAAAAATGCAGTTCTTCTAATGAAAACAAAACAAGCTAAATCCCACAAACTTCATAGTTAGAAAAGGGGCAAGACCAAGAAGACGTAATGCTCATTGTAATTTTCCTTCAGATTCCCGATAATGATTGGCTATTTTTTTTCCTTAAAAAAAAAAAAAAAAAAAAAAGTAATTCCTTTTGAAGCTCCTCTGGTTGGAAATTTCCTTATGTAGTTCCTGTCTTTTTCTCTCTTGAAAATATACATGCTCCTTGCTTTTCTTACTCCTCAGGGTAACACGTTCCATATGTCAAATAGTCTTTGTATGATACAGTTTAGACTAAATTGTCCTTTTATCCATGTGACCTAGTTTTAAGGTCTTACTGATGTGAAGGGCTAATCTGGATCAGTTTGATCAGACCTTCTTGTTTTATAAATGGCATTTACCAGATCTTTTCCTCCTTTTTCATAATAATAAGCCCAATCAAGTCTTTCTTTGTAAATGTTGCTGTCATAAATGTCCATAGGTTTTACCACTAATTGAACAGTGCTCTCTGACTTAGTTCATTATTACACTACTTGCTTTCATTTGAGTGCATTTTTAAAAATAACGCAACACAGAAGCCTATTACCTTCTTTTTTCTCACTTGTTTTCCCCAGAGTAGAGGCCAAAGAGGACATTTTTTTTTGATTAACAGTGGCTCCCAAACTAATTTTCTATGCTTTGCATGCAACATAATTTTCTTTCTGGGCAGAAATTCCCTGTGATAAGATTTTCCTCGTAATAAATTGCGTTTAACATCTTCGCAAGCATCACTTTATTTGTGTCTTCCCCTCAGGCTTCTGTTTAAGAAATAAAGATACATACTTGAAAATTGCCCAAACTTTTAAGTGTAACCATTAGCTAATTCAACAGTTCTCACTGTGGACTCCTGAAACTCCTTGTGCTTCATCTGTCTCTCACTTACGCTGGTTAGACTGAGGGAAAACTCCAGATGTGTTAATGCACTGAATGAGAGAACAACCTTCCCTCCTTTTGATTCTTTTCTTCCAATATTCATATTCTTCAATTATTCAAAGCTATATTCCTGCCACAATACTGTTCTGTCTTCTCACTCTTTTAAATTGTTTATTGTCAATTTAGCTTATGCTTGTTTTACACAGGGAAACAAGACCAAACGAACAGTTTTAAGATGGATCATCTAGAAAAATTCCAGCAATTCACCCATGAAATTTGCACTGAATCTATTTCAGAAGCACACTGTTTTATTGCAGAATCAGTCAGAGTCTGCACTACTTTTTGCCATTGACACAGCCATATGAGTAGAATACTTTGTGAATATCTGTGACCATGTCCTGACAAAAAAAAAAAAAAAAAAAAAAAAAAAAAAAAAAAAAAATCATTCTTTGAGATTACTTAGCCTGGGTGAGGTAGCTATATCCATACAAAGTACAACCATTTCCCTTGTGGTTGCCCACAAGGAGTACTAGGCTAATATGAGTCAGCTTGGCAAACTTTCAGCAGTAGTGCCAGGCCAGATCTACGTAAGAATTTTGTCTGCAGAGCTTTTCTTATTCTTCTTCTTCTCTCTCTCTCTCTCTCTCTTTTTTTTTTTTTTTTTTAATAAAAATCTCTGTCAGACTAGCTATACTTGTATGGCACTTACACAGATATACTACTGCTAAGTTCTTAGGTTGCTATGACTTATTCTTGGGAAAGGACCTTGATGGAAAAATCCTTTTTCTTACCATATGCTATCCTCACATTAGAGAGTTTTGAGCAGAGCCAGCCAGTCAGCTTTTTGTTCCCCTCAACCTTGTAATATGTGCGACTCCTTATCTTTATAGTAATTACATTCATAATATTCCCATGAAGCAGAACCATGTTCCAATTCCTGTTTTGCAGGTGAAAAACTAACATAGAGACCAGCTGACCTGCCCAAGCCCCATAGGAGACTTGTGACGGGACAGAGAGTTGGATGGCACAGAACCTATATAAGTGATAGCCAGAGCAGTTTCTGGGTTTAGGCCAGCTTATGTGTTTAGCTCTAGAACAACTGAAATCAGTCTGCAAGGAAAACATGTCAGTCCCCGAATAGCACAAATAATAAAGTCTGGTTTTCTGCAGATTACTATCTTCTGATTGTATTATTCGATCTCCTAAAAAGTCAAACTGCACAAATAATAAAATCTGGTTTTCTGCAGATTACTATCTTCTGATTGTATTATTCGATCTCCTAAAAAGTCAAGACTGCCAAAAATTGAGTGAGATGTGTTATATTTGCTAAGACATGAAAAAGCACTTTTGTTTTATGCCCCATTACAGCTGTTGTAGCCATGGAATCTCTGTAGCACACAACTGTTACTTCACTCTCTCTGCCACAGCCATAGCTCCTCCAGATGCCTACTCCAACAACGCCCAGTGCAGAAAAGTAGAAAAAGTTCCTCTGTGCCATCACTTTAGAATGGCTTCCAAAGGGAGAGCTAGGAGCTGCAAAATATGGAGCCCTTTGCCCCTTTTGTTAAGCAAGTATTTTCTGACTTTAGGTAAGTTCCTGAAAAAGGTAGTCCAGATGGGTAAAGAAGGTCAGGATTTGACACACAAAATGAAGCAAATTAACAGGGAACAGCTGAGGTATATTCCTTTACTCTGTCTCTTGACGTATTGCATAGTTACATCTCTGAAATGTCGGGATGGTTTTATTTAGTGCCTATAGAAGAAATTGGTGTTCAGATCTTAGTTACCTATTGGACTTCTGGTAGGGAAAGAGAGGCAGTCTAACATCCCTTCTAAAGTGATCTCAAATGCACTGCTTCTATAATGTTTATATGCATACTTTATACCGTACACTTGAATGCAAACTGGTGTTATGGCACAGCTAAAGATCTAGGAGCAAAAGTTTGCATGAAAATCTGAGTTTTAAATGCTGCATGCCAGGACAGTGACTTGGACTTTGCTTTAGCATTTTTGTTTCAGCTTGAATTGTTTAATAAACATACTATATAGTAAGCCCTGCACAAATGGCTATTTGGACATTCTGTTCTATACTATCACCTTGATTTGTTTCTATAGGTCATTTGATTTAAAGTCCCTCATGAAGGACAAGCTGAGAAATCCTCTCGAGTCACACTAGAAAGGTCTACTGCAAAGCTGACTTCTCTGTGTGGAGCACAGGAACCTACCAGGCACTAGTTTATGCCCAGAAGAAAGCTTACCTCTCTGACCTGTCTTCTTTAACATAGAAAAGAATATAATATGCACTTGAAAAACAAAGTATTAAAAAAAAAATTATCAAAAGAAAATGCAGACACGTATTTTGCTGATGAGGACAGTATAAGACCCTATATTGAGTAAATTGTATATTGTGAAGGAAATAAGATTAAATGTATAAAAAAACAAACAAAGCAGGTGATAACTTCTTCTTAAAGCTATGTCTTGGGTTTGCAAAAGATCAAAACTGCTTTAAATCACTGGGGCATGTGTCAACCATAAAGAGGAAGTGAAATGGCTCTTTTGAAATATGTTTTTAAATTTAGAGGAGAGGCATCCCCAAAACTGAGGGAGTATCGAAGAGTTAGAAGTCAGGAATTTGGCCAGAAAGAGCATGACTCAATGTCAAAAAATTTAGAAGCTGACCATTTGAAAATATTTTGAGTTCAACAGATCAAAATAGCTTACTTGACTTGAACTTAAAAATAAATAAATAAATAAATGTTAAGAAACACATATTGTCCAATTGTTTGAAATTAAGAGTTGATAAAACTGAGGCTGTCCTTCCACACAATTTGAATTTAATTGACTGGACTTTTCTGATTCAAAATGCTCTTTCCAAAAATTTCCAGCCAAATCTTCAGGAAATTAGTAGGAGTGAGATGCATGGTGTGATTGTTATTAGAAATTGAGAGTCTCACCTGATTGCTAGATACTAGCAAGTCAAAGGGCTTAAGAATAATATCATTATGGTAAAATGAGACGAACTAGAAACAGAAGTGATGGACGAGTGTTTAAAAGCCTCAGAAGGTCTTTTTATCTAACTAAAAGCATCTACATTTTGTCTAGGTGGCTAGATCTTCTGTAGTATAGTTTAGTAGCATTGATGTGGTTTGCATCTTTTTTAAGAAACTGGCTCCTAATTATCAGGAAAATCAGAGAAATGACAGCTGTCCTAATGTAAATACCAGAATAGATAAGAAAGTATCAAGTGGTTCAGTGGTAAAACTCCAGGAACTTCAGTTAGACTAACTTTCTTAAATATCATTAACACTATTAAGAAGAAATACCTAATTATATTCACAGTAAGCAATAAGAAAATACTCCAGTGCTCTGGGAAACAAGTAGTGTCATCCAGGTAAGAAAGAACCTTAACCAGCAGCACACATGATTCAGGAACTGGTTTATGGTTTGATAAAAGTTCAAGTGAAAAAAATTCACTTGACTTTTTCAACAGGTCTGATTGACAACTTTATTTTTTCATGAGAAATGTGAAAAACTCCCTTCTCTCCTCCCTTCTACCCATCTTTGCTCTTCTCCAAGCGGTCTTCACTCTTTACGGTTTGAGTATTAAAAATATGTATACTTACAGGTACAGCTTACTGTTGTGTTTGCTGCTATTGACTGCCTAAGGATATGTCTGTGAATTAAATGTGAATTAAACACCCAGCCTGCTAAAATATTCCTTCTTCTCTCATCAGCCTCTCTCCTACCCCACTTTATTTTCTTAAGCCATGTGCTGAATCTTTTCCCTCAGATTCTGAGTTCTGTGGGATGATGACTGATATCTTACTTTGTGTCTGTACGTGAGTACTCTCTAATCTTGCACACTAAGTGTGAGACTCCTACTTTTGCCGAGCAGAGTCAGCCAAATCTCCTGTCTTTGCAGAAGATCATTGTGGCTTCTCTCCTGCTTTGTGAACCTCCATGCTGGATTAACTGAGGTCATCGAGCAGGAGGAGCATCCTTTGCCTGTGTTGCAGCTGAGTATTTCACTTCACACGGCTGTATGTGAAAGCAGCCCCACCAGAAGATTTTATTTTCAGCTGCAGCTTATTGCTATGGCCCCTCTCCTGACTGGATGTGTGCCCATCAGACAATCCCAGAGCCTCTTGGTTGCCTGCCAACCTCAAATGCCAGAAGCATGTCCCCACTTCCTCTCCCCTTACATGATGAAGTCTGTGGGGTCTCATTCACCAGGACTTAGAAAAGCTGAGTCTCACACGGCCTTAGGACAGCAAGGCCAGGCCCTGAGGAAGGCTTCCAAATGCAACTGGAATAACAATCAAAAATCTAACAAAACTGACTGAATAATGTACAATAAATTTAAAATTTGACTTTTCATAAAGTCTTATAAAAATGTTGCAAATAAACACTTCAGTCTGTCAGAACTGGGCTCCAGAATCATGCTGGATCTCTGTGGCTTTCCAAGGGATCAGGACTTCAAGTATTACTGAGCCCACTTGATAGATGGCAGTTCACAGAAATTTTGCAGGATTTCTTCTCAGTGTTCAGATAGTCAGAAAGAAGTGGCTAGTGGTTAAGATCACTAACCTGTGTTCAGTTCCTAGCTCCCCTGAGAATTCCCTTTATAAGTTTGGGAAAGCCATTAAGAGCTTGTTTATGCTGCTAAAATTAACTTTTTTTTTTTTTTCTCTCTCTCATTTTTTTTCCTGTAATTTAGATGATGTGCATTTGGCTGCTGCAGTGTAATACTGCAGTGTAGATAAAGCTGGTTAGTTTTAGTCTGAGATATATTTGCTGAAGTTGTCTCTTAGGGGTACCACGGAAGTACCCCTTTTTTGTTTGCCTTCTCTGCAGTTTTGACTTTGAGTAACTAGTGCAGATTTAGTGATTCTGAGGTAAAGTAAGAATGCAGATTTCTAAAGCTCTTTTTCTACCTGTGAAATACAGGAATAGTAGTACTACTTAGCTTTCTCTCAAGGATATTGTGGTTAAACACAGTGTGAAGATTAAGAGACTATATTTGCAGTAAAAATTGCTGTGGAAGATGGAGCCAGCTCTTACATCCAGGTTTCACAGGATTTATTCATATATGGGCAAACGTGTATTTAGATATATGTCTCAATTACCCATTTCACTCATTTATATCACAAAAACTTAGAAATAAAAACAAGGCAAGCTAGCTTATTGGTAGCCACTATGTTTGTAGGCCCTGTCTATCTATAACAAAGGTTTATATTAATATCGCTATAAATGATACTACTATGTGTAAAGCTCGTAGACTCCTGATTGATGTAGACAGTGGTCAGGTGGTCTGTGGGTAGCCTGAACAATGTCTGTGAAAGGCGTGAATTCACTCACCCACCCCAGTGAGTTGCTAACTGAGAAAACCCTTACAATCAGTGTTTTGCTCATGAAGTAGTAGATCATATTTGGGCTTGTTTATATAAACCATGATACAGACTTCTTTGCTAAAGAAATTTATCTAGACATCTTACTTTTTGATCACAGTTCTATATTTATACACAGTTTTGTATAAGGTAGTACAAAATCAATTTCAGCTGCATGAAAATGTGATCTTCTTATTTCTAAATAGGTATTTACAAGATCATTCACAAAAACAATATGTATTAACTCCTTTTTGCTCTTGAAAATTGTTGTGGTGACCATAACAATAACAGTGAAATTTCCTTGTGAATATGCTCCTACCTTACTTAGGTAACCCCACAATGATGACTTAGTTAAAATCTGAGTCCAAGAAAGAATGCAAATTTTTATCTTTTCAGTGAATCATTGTATATGGAAACAGGAGGAACTTGCATTGTAAATAGGATTTTCAAACTTATCTAAAGATATTCCCTCCTTCAGTTGCCAGAAGCATTTTGGTGACTTTATAGATCTCAGAATGGATTACCAAAGAGCTCTCTAAGGCTCTGGCAAGTAACAGTAATTTCAGAGTCCCTGTCCTATGGCAGCCTTTGAAAAATGGCTTAACGCTTTTAAAAAGAACAGTATTTGAGAAATATTAATGAGTGCTCTGTCTCTACAGTCTACATCTGACATCTTCACAAGTCCTTCTACTATGTTGTCTGACAAAGATGCAGCTTTCCTGGAATGTGCAGTTGATAAAAAGCAGAATCTGGTATGATATTCCTCACCTAAATAAGCCATAGCACTGTGAGATATAGCAAGTGAAATTTTTGAGGAACTACTTTCTGCTGATGTTTTTTTTCTACAAAAAGCAAATCAGTTTCTTGACTATAGAAGCACTGGAATGTACTCTGGTTTTCACACTAATTTTATTAGATAAAACACAAAAGCAGTAGTCACTAGAGTTAAAATGTATTTATAGAGAAAAAAAGAAATAATCATAAAAAATGAACGTGTAACAATGGATCACAAGAATTAATAGTGTTCAGTGGTCATAACTCACTGGTCCCAAAGGTAGACTGTCCCTGTTCTCTTGTCACACAGAATGCATAATATAATTTTAAAATGTGATTCTGCCCTTTTCTTAATCATCTCTATGTCTGTTCCAGGGATGGTTACTTTATAATCTCGTGGCCAAAATCATGAATCATAACATGCATACAATTTATGCAAAAAGAATTGCAACTCATGTGTGTCCATGTACTTTGTTGATATGCTTTTAGTTATTTTCAGACTTCTGATTAAATATCTGTACATACTGTATGTAGCACATTTCAATACAAGTCCAGCTCCAAAAGAAGTCAATAGGACTCTTTTTGTCTGCTTTCAATGAGATAGAGTAGAGCTGATAAAGCTGTGAGAACACTGTGGAAAGCTTTGGGAATAACTTAAAATTACTTAATGAGTCAGGATGAAAGTACATGATTCCCTTGGTATTCCATAATCCTTTACATACTGTATGTCAGGATACTAGAGACCAGAGTTTATCCTCTAAATCCACAATACTTACAGCTATGCCAAACAATGAAGACTGTCATCTCTTTACATCATTCTTGTAAGTATCCTGTCAAAAAGATACTATTTCTAGGAATTGAAGAGTGTGGTCACCCATGGCTCTTCCACCCTTTTCGGCCATGGTGCTCCCAGACATGACTACATCCAAGATGGCAAGGATCACGCATTTGTGAATAAGTTAAAATACCCAGTGTGTAGTTCTGCAAATGGTCTCCTGTATACCACATTTATCCAAATCCTTAGGCTCAACAGTGATTGCTGGTACTTTCAAATATGCTACCTCACAACATTCCTACTTTGGAAGCATGGGAAGGCTGAGGATGTACCTGAATCTAAAATCTTGATTGATATATATGAATATAGAATATAGTTGACTTCTTTTCCTTTCCTTTTTTTTCCCATAATTAACATCCTTTTTTTTTTCTTTTTTCTTTTCTTTTCTTTTTCTTTTTCTTTTCCTTTTTTTTCCTCCCCCCCCCCAGTGTTCTCACATTAAAATGGCAAATTCACTCTTTTTGGAGCTTTACTGTCTGCTGCTATGTCTGACTGGTGGCTGACTCACTTTGCACCCTTCAAACGTGTTCCAGGGACTTTTGAAAAAACAAATCACAGTCTTATTTGCTCAACTCAGTTGTGATTAAACCCTCATAGCAATGCAATAGAGAGAGTGGCACAGAAAGGGAAGTGCTGTCATTTGAACTTCCTAGAAACTAGGGAGTTCAACAGACACAAATGGAAGTTTTCTTAAAAAAAGTATGTCACTTCAAACAGTTATCTTTCAAAGCAGTGCTGAATCAAAAAAGTAACCACAATCCCGTTTTAAAACTCAAAGAAAATAAGAGCTAAGTAAAAATAATTAAAGATGTGTACTGAAGAAATCCGGTACAAAAAAACAGCCCCAAACCAGCCTCCACCCAAATATATAATCCTGCCCTAAA
This sequence comes from Rhea americana, assembly GCF_003343005.1. NCBI lineage: Eukaryota > Metazoa > Chordata > Aves > Rheiformes > Rheidae > Rhea > Rhea americana. The sequence goes on along the minus strand of NW_028186466.1, from coordinate 118,766 downwards.
TGCATCGTGCTAATTACCTGTGTATAATACTTCAGACTTAACAATAAAGGACATTCATCCAAATGCAAGCAGTCATACCAACTAGTAACATTTTCATTAAAAACAGACTAAGCCTTATCTTCATGTCAAGGTCATTATGTTGCAGAAGTGTAATTAAATGAATTTCAGCAATATATACCTCCATATTTTTTGGACTGGGGCTATTTAATAAACTAGCATCATTGCAATTGTTTATTGTTTTAAAAAATACAAAGCCAAACTACCAAAAGAGAAAATCTTTGTTAGAAACAATTCTTCAGTATCAATTTTTAGTTGCAAATTCAGCTTTCCAAGATTTCCTGTGGGGTGGGCTGTGTGGGGGCTTTTTACGTTGTTATTTGTATGTGAAAGAAGAGACTATTCTTTTAAGAGAAGGAGTCTGACTGTTTCCAAATTTTGCAGATAGCTTCATATTCATACTTTGCATATATTAAAAGTTTAGAAAGGTTAAAACAGAGATGAAACAGATTCAGCTACCTTAATTCCTACACTTTTACAGGGAGTATAAATGTTACTGATGTTTTCTATAGATTTGTATTATCAACAATGGTTATCAATAGTTTGTTCTATTTTTATGAGACGTAATTGTGGCAAGAAGGGCTGTCACATATCAGCTTTGGAATTGGAGAGAGTTTGCACCTTCTAAAATATTTTGCCATTGTGTCCATCTTACAGCTGAATCTGCAGCTGAAGGCTGCATTACCTGGGAAGATGACAACCCAAGGGACTGTGGAACTTTCTCTCCATGTTGGCAAATCTTCATTTTTCTCATACTTTTTTTTGAATTATGATATATATATGTATATATATATATATATATACACACACACACACTTTCATTGACTACAGTTGGCACACTTGGAGATTACGGGCATCAATATTTGCCTCACAAACCATAATAGCCATAAGAACTGATTTTAACTAAGTGACTCCCATCTCAACAGAATGAGACTGCTTTTTACTATATTATTATGAGAGTCAACAATTAAGTCGTCATTTGCCAGCCATAATCACAGATGTCTTCTTTTAAAGTGTGGAAGAAACACCACTAATCTGAAATAGCATAGTGTGGGAGCACTTGACATACAACACCCGCATAAGAAAATTGAGCATTTGACCATGATCCTAGAAGATACTGTCATTAAAGTGACATAAATACATAATTAGGAAAATATATACATCAACAGGAGCTGCACCTATTTTTATGTAAAAGTGATGGAGAAAGCACAGCTTTTTTCCTTGTTCTTTATCTCATGTGCCATGTAGGTATCTGAGACAAAAATACCTCTGACACTGATTTTAAGAAGGCTTCTGGGAGACCCTCTGTTGGATGTGAACTCTGCTTGTACAATAAGCAGGGCCCCACAGCAGTGCCTTTAAGCAATAAACTATCTTTAAATCATAGTCCAGTAGAAGTGTTCATATTTGGCTAGCGTATTTCTTGCTCAGTTCCATTACAGTAAGTTCAATATACTTGGAGCTGAAATGCAGCACAGCCATTCATCAGAAACCCTATAAAATTAAGTTCCAGGACTTTATAAATACACAATACAAATATGAGCTGTAGGATTTTTTCTGTAAGCACTCCGTCTCAGCAATTCTTCATATTTCCTCAAGCACCATAACTTCACCAGCTAGCATTGCTTATTCTCCCTCTTGATTTCTATCACCAATGATTTAACAATAATATTTTGCTTTCTATCTCTGCTTCTCCTTCACAATGATTGTGAAGGGGAGAGGAACTAGAACTCTCACCACTGCAAAGCCTGCCTAGGTTCTTCCATKGCACAGGCCATGTGGGGTAGTGACCCCATAGGTATATGATTAATTAATGGTGTTATTCATAGAATAAAGTGAACAGAATTGGATACCCTTCTAGCCAAATGTCAGCAGCCTATCCATAAGCTTCTCTACTGGCCCTAAAAGTTTAATATAACTTGCAAATCCACTGAAGTCCATAGGAACTTTTCCATTATCTTTCCTTTGAGTGTGGCTATGTGGTTTTCATTTAAGACTATTTACAAAATTTTATTTTTGTTTGTTCTGAAGGGAACTTCTTTTTGTTTATTCTCTTCTTTTATATGAAAACTCCCCTTCCTCTGCCTTATTCCCATTCTGCATAAAATGCACCAGTTTTACCTGTCACATGCTGAAGTTTGACATTGGAAAGTATTCCTATTGCTTTCCTCTTCTAGTGAAACCACTTAATCTAACCTTCTGAAATGCTCCCAAGTGATTATTTTGGAGATGGATGAAAATGGAAATCATCTCCTTTGCCTTCCAGGACTGACCTGCAAGAGACTTTCCCAGTGAACTCATTTGCTTTTGTGTATACTGCAATGCTTTGTTTTGTCTTGTCTTGGACCAGACTCCATTGAGATGGTGTAAGCACATGCTGGTCTCTGACTAGAAAATTCTTGTGAAGCAAACACACTTAATTTTTCTTGTAGGTTTTTTCTTTTTTAATTTAATTTAATTTTATTTTATTTTTAGTTTGTCATGAAAATACATCTTAGTAATTCATAAGCTATTTAAGATATTCATTGTAATTAAGCAAATGGAAGTAATGTTTAATTTTTCATTTTTTAGTGGTGATGCAGAACATATTGCTGCATATTAATTTTACAAAGCTCCCAGCACTAGCATTTGGACTCCATTTTAAACTTATAAATCACATGCTAAGTATAGTGCTTGTTTATGTCTGTTAAATATTTCCTTCTTTATTCTTATCAATATCCAGTAATAATATAGATATGTGTCATGCAAGACAGTAAATGTACAAAAGTTCCAAGAAAAAGTACAGTACCATATCTCTGATGATTTTTGGGTAAATGTTTGAAACTAGTGTAAAAGCTAGAATAGTGATAACCTTTAGCATAATCTGGAGGAATGAACACAGCAGATAAATGTGTTACTGTTGAGATGGCCACAGTAAAATTTATATGCCGCCCAACCTCCACTGAGATGACTCCTGCTGCTTATGTACTCTCCTAGTCCAGTGCACTGCAAGGTTTATTTCAATCCATCTAGGAGGCAGGAAACTGCACTTTCATCTTTATTCTACTGCCAGCTGTAAACAAGATCCATACTTCTTGAAGGCTGCAGCAGCAAATCTACTGAGTTCAGGAATCTTCCGTTGCTGCACTCTTCGGTAATTTTAACTCTGTGTCTCTGTTTTCCACAATTGTACCATGTGGATGAGGAGTCCTGCCTACAGGATGCAACTATGAGAATTAATGAGTGAGGCTTTGCACAGTGCTGTGGACCTTAACACTAAAGAAGCATTAAGAAATGGGGAAGAAGCTGAAATGGGAACCTGAAAAATATGCTGAACATCACAATTGAGAGTAAAAGAGATCATAATACACAGAAGAGATATTAGTCTGCCCAGTAGACTTGTGTTATCTTTCTACCCAAATCCTACTACTAATGTAGGTTGGTTACAGGCTAGGGATTATATTTATGCCTGTGTTTCTAAGTGGTTGTTTCATGAGGAAAATGATAAGATGTGAGCCAAGAAAACCTGATAACTGGGGTAGATGTTTTCAGAAACTCCATCAACATAGTAGATAGTATAGTAAAAAGCATTTGCCTTGTAATTCTCACAAGGAGCTAAAGATTTGCTTCAGGTGCCCACATTTTGGTGTCTGCTGCCATTTGAGATACCCAAGGGGATTCTGCACAGCCTCCAATAAGGCATGCTGCTCTTGGAGAGCGTGGGTCTTCGATAGGCTGGATCATGTATACTAGCTTTGTGTGGCTATCTCAGGCATCTCAAATGACTCTAGACATTGAAGCAACTGAATTTGTTCTTGACTGTCTATGAAAAGGAATGTGAGATTGCAACTAGCAGCCTGTATCCAATCTTCTTGCTTCATAGCTTAGTGGCATTTGTATATGGCATTGACATGCTATTTTATATGAGAAAAGTCACAGTTCATGTGTTATAGATCTTGCCATGTAGGTTTCCCACAGTGATGATGAGCTCAGATTGCTTGAACAGATTTTTGACCCTCTTCCATGACACTACAGTAGGGTTAGGTTGGCTTGGTTCAAGGATCAGGATTAGAGCAGGTGCAGGATCTCTTTCTAACAGTGAGAGATTCTGTAACATTGGAACAGATTGCTTGGGAAATGTTTTTATCACTGGAGGTCATTGAGAACAGGGCAGATAAACAGATGCTTACTTACAAGGAAGAGTTTGAGTGCAAAGGAATGGTGTTCTTTCCATGTCCATTTATGAGTCTGTATGATTGCCTTGGTGGGATCTTTTTCCTTTTGAGAATGCTAGGACTATTACAGAAGGAGAGAGAAGCGCATCTCATGTACAAGTATGTATTTGCAAATTTATATTAATAGGTGACAAAACTTGAACAGAGATGCTGTGATGTTATTTCACTTTATGAAAATGTCTACTTCTGATTCATTGTCTGTGTAAACTCATTGGGAAGTGAAAAATAGGCAGAAGAAAAAAAAAAGTGAGAGGATATGCTTTGCAGTGAATAAAAGTGAGGAGAGAATACAAAGCTTAATTTTGTGGTTACCAACTTCATTTGTATTAAAAAATGTATAAAAATAGCCAGTCAGTTTGAATGTGAGATAAAGAAATAGATTACTGAATAAATCCTAAAATTATAAAGCATGTCACCAAAGGCCCCTGTGCTGCCCTCAGGCTTAAGGTAAGTAGGAGGCTGAGAATAATATACTTATAGGGCAGGGTACTAAGGGGACACTGAACTTCAGGGTATTCTGACAAGGCTAGTGGGATATAGCTCTACATTTGCATATTTAGTTGTCCTGGTATAAGAAAAGTCCAAGATACTGTACTGTTTCTGAACCCACATTGCGTATGGGCAGAAATCCAGGTTTGCCAGCCTGACACAGAATAGATTTAGCCCTGAATTTGTCTTACTGAAATTAGTACTGAGATTCAACAAACAAAATATAATGCTGGTTTCAGAGTTTCTAAAAATAATTGTGTGTGCCACCACATATAATTACAAATATCAAAAATATCCTGTTTACATAATACCGCAGTAGAACTCCTGAATTCTTCATACCCTTTATACATCGAACATTGTAGAAATGCAACTGCTTTTATATTGAAAAGTAGCCATTAATAAGCACACTGTGAAGGAGTGGGTGTAGAAGGAGATATTGGTCAAGAAAATCCGAACTTGGGTTTATATAAAACAGTGTAAAATCTTTATGTCTGCATGAGATAGATGTGACCATGGTTATTTTGTTGTACAAAAAAACAAAATTGAGTAGAAATCCCAATCACACTTCAAAATTATCAATAAACTGAAGTCACCTTTCAAGAAATGTAAAACTGGGATATAAATTAACCACATTTTTAACAACCATGTGTAACAATTCTAGTAGTGAGTATCCCATCATTGGAGAAGGGTAATTGGTCCTAGTCTAGCACATAACAGGTGTTGAAAATGAAAGTGCAATTTCCCAGCTAGGCAAACATCCAATATTTATGAGCTGAGTCTGTGGGAATAACTGAAACTACCAGTAGGGACAGAATAATTTAGTGGCAAATTGTTGGCAAATATGTTTTCCACTTTAAGAAAAACTACTATTCACCTTCTATCTGTTCATATTCTTACTAGTGTCTGTATTGTGTGGTGCTGAAGCAATCATACAAGATAGTAATAAAAAGATATGAGTATCCTCATGATTAGGGTTGATCACAGCTATTTAATTATCTGGTACGCTTAGTGATGCATGGATGAGTAAAAGATGAAAACAGCACTGACGCTTGAGGAGGAAACAGCCTGCTAACTTTCAGCAGCATCTCTAGTACTTCCTAAGCAGTATTTTGGATGTAGATAAAGTATAGATGAGAACTCAATTTATATATGACTTGACAATGTCACAATCTTGCCAGCTATTTTTCAAAATTTCTACCATCCTGAGTCAAAATCTTTCATGAGCAACAGATGCTGCTCCGAGATTTCTGGAACAAGGAAATATGCTCCTTGAACTTTTGGATCTAAGTCAGGACCAGAAATGCAGAATTAGATTGGACTCTGGGGAACCAAATCTTGAACATATCTTCTCCTCCAGCCAAAATTGAAGACATTTAGATCTACTCTGTGACCATAATGGGAGGAATTGATAGCTGCCAGACAGAGGGGATCTGTGGCTGTCAACACTCCTAACTCAAAAGGTAACTCCAAATTTGCTTGAGAATTTCCTGTCTCCTTCTGATAAGGCTCCTGCCTCTTTTTGGCAGATGACCTACATAGAACTGCCAAACTATGAATACCAAGCCACATTTCATGGATATTTGCACAAATTTGGATAGTGCAGGAACTGCTGCACATGGCCCAGACCTAACTGGATCAATACAGAATATTAAGATGAGGAGAAGTAAGTAAGTCCTAAAAAGGAATGTATTCAATGAAATGAATGATGACAAAAGGCAAAAAGACAAAAAGGCAACTTGACAAAGTCAACTTGTTAAAGAAGCTCAAAGAATTACATAATGTATGGGAGAAAATATCAGCTGATACAGTTCCAGCTTTTAGAAAGAATTGTTTTGCAACCATGAAGTCAAATTATTCTTCAAATGGAAGTGATAAAAAGACTGAGGGTATTTACCAAGAAACTAAGGAACTGACTGAATGGAAATACCATTCTATATCTAGTAGCTGGAAAATTACCTTGAATCCAAATTAAACCTTTATGACTTACAATCTGTGCTTTTTTGCACAAGTTAAAGTGTAACTTGAAATGACAGGAAACCATTTGAAAAGATTTCTAGGAACATTATATAATTGATGGCATTTTATTCCAAGGTCATCCCTGGAATTTAAGGTGAGAGATAACAAACTAAATTTTTTACAGAGAAGTAGGTAGAGACAAATGGATATAGAACTGCAATACCTTAGTTGTAGGAAGATAAATACACACACAAAACAAGTTTAAAAGAGTAAATTCACAACACAAGAGCCACTTCCCAGAACTCAGAACAAAGTTTTTTGTGTATTCTGCAGAAAAAAAATGTTGCCTATGTGTTACCAGTCTCACTAATATCCATCATTCAGTAGAAAGTTTAGAATAAGATACCTGCTTATGCAGTCGAAAGATTAAAAGCAAAAGTATTGTGAATTCTTACAATCGCCTTGTAAAGAGGAAACAGAAAATCTATTCAGATAAAGGTAATGAGATCTATAATGTTGTTCTGTGTACAGTCAGTATGCATGCACACACACACATGCACACAAACACACACAGTATGAAAAACAGTGTATTAGTAAATCGAATGGCAAAACATAGACACAGAAAATAATTTCTTCCTAAGTAGTTTCTTGTTTCTGTGCAATCGTATCTGAACAAAGATAGGTCTGTAGAGACATAAAAGTTAATTCAACGTTTGCCAAAAAAGAAGGAAAAAGAGAAAGAATCCAATTTTCAAAACATAAAATAGTAGAGTTAGTTGATGAGACACCATTCAGGGAAAGAGCAAGCTATGAATGGATTTCTCACTTAAAAGAAGACATATAGGTGCAAGATTTTAATTAAAATTTGCTATAACAAAACATCCAAATTATCCATTAAAATTGTAATTGGCATTATATTAAAAATTATGACATGGCTAATGTACTCTAACTAGAATCCAAAGTGCAATGATAAATGTAGTATAGGAAAGACCAAGGCAGAGAGAATTTCCCATGATATAAGTGGTTAAACTTCAAATGGATTGTTCTGACTTTCTGAGTAGTACTACTTTGTTTTCAGGATAGTGAGCTGAACAATTAAATGATAAGAAGATGCTGAGAAGAGGCTTTTCCAATATCATTTATTTTTAGCTTCATTCAGCCCTTGTTGAAACCAGATTTTGATTTTGGTGTTTGGCAAACATCGGCTAGTAGCTGAACAAGCTTGACATCTAGCTCTTTTCATACTAATCTTCCAGTCTCTCCAGATGGCAGAATTTACTTCTATTTCCATCTATTCCTTTTCAATGAGAAAAAGGGAGAAAAAAATGAAATTGATAAAACATATGGTAACTTTTAGAAGGATCTTTGAGCTTCTTTTCAAATCCTATAATCTGGATCACATCCCTGTGGAAGGCTAGTAATGACATCTATGATTATTTGCCTTAGGTCAAATGTAAAATGCCTAGTTTCATTTTTTCAGGTTTTTCCTGAGATAACTCATGAAATCCATGGATGAAAACATTGAAAAAGCCATCACGATGCACATGTTTGTAAAAGGAGTAAGCAAAAAAAAGGAAAAAAGAAAAGTAGAAAAATAGAAAAAAGAAAAAAGCAATATCAGACTTGCAATTAGATAACACTTGATACCATCTAGCAGTAGCCAGATTAGAGCAGAATTTCAGATGAAATTTCAGTAGTCCAGATTTTCTTTCTACATTAGTAAAAGATTTTGTATAGAAGTAATCAACCTCATCTCCCTGGGTTATTTGCAATAGTTTGTATATAGAGTTCTCAGGTCTTGATTCTGGTATAAATTTTTGATGACCCAGGAGGAACAACCTGGTGGTCCATTAAGTTTCTGCTATGTAAGTGAGATCAGAATTAGGCCTCTGTTTGTTAGTTATCTCTAGAATTAGCAATTTACTTTTCAAGTAAATTCAGCAGAGGGGTAGTGGAAACCAATGGATGTGAAAAGACAAAGAAAAACACCAAAATCACCAATACAAACCTTCTAGGTAACGAAAAACTCATTTTGGATGCTCCTGGGAAGTCTATAAGAGGGCCTGTGCTACCAAAATAAATAAATAAAAAAGCAACTAATCTGGAGAAAATTCACAGAGCAATTACAATAACAAAATTTTTAAGGATCCATTTATGAATAAAAAATAAAATAATCAAACTTATTGGACTATCTGAAGGAAAACTCTGATACAGAAGCATTGGGAGGTGTTGGAGGATCACAGAGAGTCTCCTTGAGACTTGTGTAGGCGTGCCAGCTTGTATGAAATTACTTTGGGGATCTCTGTTACCAGTTGCTGCCAGGCTACAGGCATATCCTAGCTGTCTTTGGGAAATGCTGCTGAGCCCTTTTTTGTTGAAAAAGAGTTGTTCTCCAAGGACAGATTGTCTATTAATATATTTCTATTAATTCTAAGGATTAGATTTTCATCAGTGATGCTCTTCTTTACTTTCACTTTTCCCCCAAGGAGTATCATCACAAAAAAGTTCTTCTAGAATTTAAGTAATGAAAAAAATGAAATCAAAATTGTAGTCTAAAGACATCATTTGCCAGGCTACCCTAAAACCACCCAGGAATCTGCTATTACTAAGAACTTTTACATGGAAAAGAACTCAAGTACTATAGTAATGAGCAGCACTGGATGTGAATGTGAGACATTATGAAGATTCTTAGTGGAATGTGTTGACTTGAAGAATTGAAAATTAGACATGATAGAGCTTTGAACAGTATGCTACCTGGCCTGTTGGACTGTTAGGAACACAGATCATATTAGGAGATAATATACTTCATCAGATGATGGATTTTGTTGGCTTTGATTTTCCAGTTTTGAGTAATCTCCACTTGACCTTGCAACATCAGCAACTTTCACAGCACCCTGTGAGGGAACAGTGTCATGCTCTGGGTTTTTCCAACTCAATAGACATTTTTGGTTTTGTCCCTGCAGATACCAATTTTCCAGATTATGGCTGATTCTTTTCTCTAGACATTCAATATACAGGTCAACAAAGACTAAGGTTTCGAGCAAGTGGGAAACTTGCCAACTTTTTTAGCTTCATTTCATGTCTTCAACTAAGGGACTTAGTTGAAGATGGACAGTGTCAGGGGAATCGTTTGTTTATGAAGAATTGGCAAAGAAATGGGTTTTCTTCAATTTTTCCAATCAAATATGCCAATTATCTAATTCAAACATATTCTCTTGCTCTCTCTGATTTCTATGATTCAATGTACTTCAAAACTTCGGAGACACCTCCAAGATTTTGATAAAATGAACACCTAGAGGCAAATATAAGGTTTGATTACAGTCTCATTGATTTCAGTGGCATTGCCTGCATGTAGTTGAGGTCAGAATTTGGCCTGTTGTCAGATGAATTTCAGCACTTGCTTAGCTGAGGCCTCCTGCTTCTGCAATGTTGGTGCGGAATCATTTTTATTCATTTGTTGTTTATTCATAATCATTTATCAGGAATAAATGCAGAGAGTTTAGTGGATATACTGGATCAGTAAAGGCACAATCCATACCAGAAACTTACAGAAAGATTAAGAGAAGTAGATTAACTCACCAAAGAACAAATAAAAAAAATCAGATTTGCTTAAGGATGGTTCAAAGGACAGCAAACATTGAAAAGTTATCAGCTTTAATTTCAAAAGGATGAGACAAATGAGAATAAATTGGTGATGATGAGTAAAATAGACAGTAAATAAAGATTCTACAAGAGAAATGGCAGAAAATGAGAAAAATTAGAAAAGTGAGAATATTCCACTGGACTTGAAAGAAAAAATCTGTATCCTCAAAATGCAAACTCTTTTAAGTTTAAGATCATGAAGACCGCTCCCTAATCTAGCAGATATGAAAAGCAGCTTTGGCTTCCCAAGATAAAATTTAACTCTTGATGGTTTTCTTTTTAGTTGTAGAGTTTTTAATGGAAATAGTCCATCAATTTGTAGTAGAAGTAAAGTTTGTTCTGCTTTTCTTAGAGCCTGCAATTGCTACTCTTCAGAATAAAAAATTAAATATGGGTTTTGAGTGCTTCTAACTTAAAAAGAAAAACGCTTCGAATACAGAAAATGCAACTTCTCTGCAGAAAAATAAAAGTCTCTCCAAATCACTTAATGAGTATCTTTTGTACTAACAGATAGATCCAACATGTTTTCTAGGTATATATAGAACTCAGTCAGGAAGAAAGAAATATAAAGACAATGCTTCCTAAAGGAGTTCTGATGTGGTAAGACACTTGCCATCTCTCTCAAAAAGATTTTCACTAAGTAAAATTGTCTGTTGCAAATCACATCTGTTAAAAGAAGCAACCAGACCAACACTACTTCATCCTGGCTTTTTCTACCTTCCTCACACACATTGCCATTATAATCAGGGCTGACTTTCAAGTGACATCTACACTAATAAATAAAGCGGGGCTAGGATACAGCATCAAGCACAGACCTGCTATAAGCATGCTCCTTTGCTAAGTTTTGGCCCATGCACTCTAATGGTTCTTTCAAACAGTTTGGGGAGGACTACAGTGCACAGACAACTTCCAGTAAGCAAATAGGATATTACTGTATCTGTTCTGGGAGGGAGGAGAGTTTCAGATGGTCTTATTTGCCTATGGCACAGTGTGCCATGAGACCTCAGGCCAGAGAACAACCTCTAACATCCTTTATTATGAGCCCTGCTTTATATGCAAATGCCTTGCAGGTCACTCCAAGAAGTGTAGGATGTGTTTGGCAAATGCTGGTACTCATCAAACAAGCCTGAGCAGAAAGAGTGACTGTTTTTTAACACAAAAACTTTTAAAGTGTAAGTATTCACATTCTTATTCACAGGGCTGTAAATATTTGTAAAAATCTATTTTGTGGGACTTTCAGATCCTCTTAGTATTGGATTAATTATGCTTCTGCTTCTATTAGTATACATACTAAAACTCCAGTTAACTTTAAATAAAGAAGTCAGCTCTATCTTTGAAGATTCTGTTTTCTGGAGTTTAGGACCATCATGTTGCAAAACATGATAGTCCTCAGCTGTGTTAACATCACAGTGTTTTTAACTACAGCTGCTTTCAACTTTGCAATGTTTCCATGGTGCTGCTAGATGTTCCCTGTGCAAAGAGATTTTTTAGTGACACTGAAGTTCTCACTTGCCTAAGAATTTTACTTTGCATTCATCCCTCAACAGATGAAAATTTCCTTTCCTCAATTTTTTGATTTTTTTTTGATTTTTTTTAAGATGTTTATTTTGTCCGAAGTCTTGAGGGTCTAGAAGTCAACTGAAGCTGATTAAAAGAGAAACCTGAATAACAAATATTCAACTGATGTGAAATCTAACTCCTGTAATTTTCTAATTGTCTTTGCCAGCAGAATATTATTCTTTCAAGTGGGCTCTAACAGTTAAAAATTAGTCTTTTCAGGAATACATCTAACTTATTTTCAAGACGGAACAAGCCTAAGTGCAACAAAATCAGATACTCCAACCACATCCCTAACTAAGATGTCAAAATCATGTTAAGATGTGGTTAAATATAGATGTAAGAAAGTCCTCACACAACCTAACTTTAGGTTTGCAACGTAACAGGTTTTGTGCTGCTTTCTGGAGGCACTGGTTTTCTTACTGGATGTCTAAAGAACAAGAGGCTTTTAAACTTCCATGCTGTGAATCACACCTTAGTTAGCCCCTCCTCCCCCCCCAAAAAAAATCCCATAAGGAGAATTAAATGAATTTCCCTTCTTAGAATAGACAAAATTATTGTATAAACTATTTGCAGTTACTAGTCACTTCCATAAGTGTATGTCAACTTGTTTCCCAGTGTTACAAAAGAAACTGATGCTTAAGAGAGATGAAGGTGAAGGACAAGCAAGTGGGGTGAATTGTGGGGCCTCTCAGTTATGTTCAGGAAGGCCTAGGTGGAACAATTTCTGAGGGAAACTGGCATGTAAGCAGCTACAGTTTGCCTGAGTGGCAGAGCTGAGGTGGACGAGTTAGTCAGCACTGCAAATGTGATGACAAGATGCCTGAATCTCTGACAGGAAAGCAGGCAGAAGTTTGGAGAAAAATTCCAAGAGGAGTAATGAGTTGGCCAATGCAACAATGAGACATAATGGTGGCAGTGTTATACTACCTAAAGGGAGAGCAAAGAGAACATTAGGAAGGCCAGAAAGAGGAATATGGAATAATGTGATAGATGCACTATTCTCATGGCATGCTCACATGTTGACTCTTCCTCTCCAGTTCACACATACACATGCACACCCAAGTCCCACACATGCCTGCCTTCCATATACACTGCAAAACAACCGTGGACTCAGAACTGAATGTAAGCTGGAAAAACAGCTTGCTGGAGACTATTAATGCTGGAGTAGTGTCTGGTGACCTACCACCCTTTTCAGCTGTGGACAATCAGACAGTGTTACGAAGTAAACCTGTCTGGAATTAGAACAGTAGAGAAGGAATGTGCTGCAAATGATTAGAAAGAATAGAAAAAAAAATGTTGCTACATAGAGGGATGGAAAGTGCTTATAAAAATAGACAGAAAATAGGAGACTCAGATTGGAAAAGAGCAAGATAATAAATTGGGGAAAAATCAACTCAAAGCAACAATATTAAATGGCTAGGAGAAAGCTGAAAAGGAGTAATATTGGAAATTAGCTAGGCTAGCTAGATTTAAGCAATAATTTATTGTGGTGGATTTATTACATAATATGATATTGAGGTTCTTTTATTGTGAAGGAAGAAGGAAAGAGAAGAGACAGAGAATGCAAAAAAAAGTAGTATAATTACAAATGGTAAGTACAAATACAATACGTAATCAGATAAAGAGATGGAAAAGGTTTCCTGCTTTTGGATCACCTTTAGTCTTGGACGCTGCAGTACCACAAAGATGTGGACGATATTAAGGGAAATCAGAAAACTGAAACATACATGATTAAAAATATAGAAGAAAGGCATAAAGAAAAAAAAATCAAATGCACTCTGTAAGGCAAAGAATGTGGTTAAACAAAGAGAGATATCTTGTGTCATGTATTTAAGTATTCCAGTTCCTGCATGTTTAGTTAATAAAAGAGTTGCTCAGGATCTAGGAGGATCTAAGTGGAAGAACATACAATAAACAGTAGGGAAAAACTATCCTTGCCTGGAAATTTATTAAATTACTGAAGCATCTGCATCATTCATTTCAAAAATTAATCACTTAAAATATGTCTGTGCAAACTGTTTGAGAAATGAGTGAAAGAAATAGTTTTGCACTTACTACAGGAGCTCAAAACAATGAACTGAAAACATTTTTCTAACTTTTGCATTTACAAATCTATGAAAGACCCTAGCACATGAAATTATATGAACCTCCTAATAACTATGCTTTTATTATCTGATCTGGAGCAGGATAAAATTTGTCTTTTGCTAAAATGGTCATTCTATGTCAACCTTAAAGTTTGGTTTTATGTATACCATTTACATGCTAGGAAGGGATAGGGAAGTCTGGGGAATGATAGAAGAAGGACACACAGACAGGCATGAATGTTTCCATGTTCTTCCAAAGCATTTCTTAGATATTTCTACTGTAGTCTTCACATCAAAGGAACATTTTTTTTTGACTCAGATGACTACATATTATCTATTTTAATCCCCTGAGGCATTAGTTTTATCACTATCCCCGTATCTCTGACACTATACTATCGCAGATCTCAGCATCTAGTGGTACTACAAGTAGACCTTAAAGATAGTATACTAGTAAAATTGTCCAAATGTCTCTGGTGGATTTTTGAGATCTACACTTCATAGCTGAAAACCATAACATCTGATCTTGGTTTGGAATGGAAACCAAAAACCTTCCAAATCCATTGAATTTCAACAGAATAAAGGCTGCTTTCGTCTTCTGGGTGTGCTTATTCACCTCATGGCTGAGGCAGGAGAGGATGCTATCTTAGAGCTTGTCTAACCACAGAGTTATTCAGAAGCAGCTGTTGGGTTTTAAATTCACATTCACAACCTGAATACACTCCTAAGTGTAGATGAGCCTTTAAGAATTCATGCAGACCACGGAGTACTTTCATTCTGTAGCTCTCTAGTTAAGTGTCAGTTAACTGAAGATATTGATTTAGACTTCTTGCAAATCTGGATGAGTTATTGTAGGGCATAGCTTGGAAATAAATATTTCTGAATTCACTAAATCAACATTTTCTCACATGCAAACTCAGCTAATGTAAAATGAACCATGTAAAAGCTATAGTAGGGGTAAACCCAAAAGAGAGGAATTTATTGCTGGAGGGTACAAATGACCATCTAAACAATAAATGATATTTATTACTGTTCTTCTACAGGCAAAGCACAGAAAATATTTGAGGAGTCTCACAAATCATACTCAGCAGGATGTAATCTTTCAAAAACCTTTTCATCCCAATGTCCACCTCAGTACAGATGTGTAATAGATAACATAAATGGTACTTGTTTTATGCAAGCTGTATATTTGAATGACTAGGCAGGTGATGACTCCCTCTAAAATACAGACACAAAAATAATCGGTCATGCACTCTGGTTGTCCAGCACTGCCTGATGGAAATGTGGAATTAACTGCTGTCTCTTCTTTGTGCATTGAAATGCAACCAACAGGGTACTTTCCTAAGCTCCAGATGACTACCAATCAACTTAATTTCAACAGGTAGAGACATCTGCCCTGCCCCAACACATTAATGTCCTCATTTGCACGCTTCTTCATCACACACTTCCACACTTTCAGAAACAATTGAGAAGCCAGACTGCAAAAGGCCCCTCTTGTGCATGTGTAGGGGAGGTGTGCAAGGTACGGGAGAGGTAAAGGGACTATTCAAAGAGAAGAGAATACTCTTGTTCCCATCTTTTCAAATTCCTGCTTCGCTAAAAGGGCAGGGGGCCCCTGGCCACCTCAATAAGCTTGCTCATGCACCAGACTACATGTAGCACGTGAAAGAGACTCCTAACTGGATGGATGGTATATATTTTTAATTCCTAAGGAGGTACAATCTTGAAGTCCTCTTCTCCTACAGACTCACTCTGTATATTCACTCTAACACTTCACAACCTTGAAGCTCCTCTGTATCCACCCTTGCCACTCCTCTCCTCGTATGCACTTCCCATCTGTCCCTTCAAAAATCAGCTTATCCGCACATCCCCCACTGACAGATGTACACATCTCCCACACAGGAACAGCTGCCATTTACCTTTGTCATCCCTACCCACATGCTTATGATTTCCACTGTCCACCTCAAATTATCACAGGGAGGAATGCACATACCCTAGCACCAGCAAGTGTCCCCAGAGAAACCTAAATGCTCCAATCTTTGCAGATAGATTTCACTAGCTGTATCAGGACTACAAAGGACATAGTACTGACATAAATACTCCATATTCTTGACATTTGAACATGGCTCAGACACTAATGCTTTGATCCCCCTTTCTGCAACCATCCAGCACTAATTGTACTCATCAATTCATTTCTGTTTTTCTAGCCAGCTGACTGTTTGATGACTCAGTTTGATTTTTTTTCCATGCAGTTAAACATTGAGGAAGCAGCACAGAAGTTGAAGGCGAGGGCATTGACCTGGGCTGAGCTGGGAGCAGTGAGCTGAGCCCACGGCAGCTGCTAAATCCCAGAGGCCAGACCTGCTTGCTGCGGTCACGCATCTCCCCCTCATGGACAAGAGCTTCACTATCCCAGTGGCTGTAACCTGGCATGGAAGAAAGCCAACAACAGGGGAAAGGGGCTTTCTGCTGGCTACAAGCAATTCCAAGCACTGTTTGGAAAAATAGGCTGGATCAACATCTTGAATGCGATTCTTTACAGTGGTGAATTAGTGCATGAAGCAGGACAACAGATTCCTAACATAGCCCATGAATGGGCAAGCATGACCTGTCTATTAGCTAAGTATTTTACTGGACACTATATTTTTTGGTGAGAATTGATCCTTTTGTTGAATAAACCATAACTTTTATGTAACTGACGCTACATAAGATCTGGGCCCAAAGGCTTGCAGTGCTCAAGTAGAGAGGTTGTGTGTGATTGGACTGTATCAGACAGATGCAAGTCTTACAGGATTAGTCACAATCTTCTGATCCGCTGTGAATGTAAATAAGCATTTCTCTACCCAATGTAGGACAGTGCTTAAAAAGACACCAAGGCTCTAGGCCAACTGGACAATTTCAGAACAGATGTTGTCAATATATGAGAATGTTTTGAAGGGAAAGGCGTCCTTACTGTTTCTCTCTCACACCCAAGATATATTCTGTTTCCTGCCTTCAACCAGCTTCCAGTCATGGAGAAAGCTGGTATTTTCATGTTTCCTTTGACTGGCATCATTACTTCCTATGTTTTCTTTAACCTAGCTGTTGCTTAGCCAGTAGCCCTGTTAACTACCAGTAGCCCTGTAAACTGTAAAAATAAGGTGCATTGCTGTGCCTCCAAATGAAGCTGGTGGCAATATTTTAGCTAGACATGATGGGATTTGCTTAGGACTATTCTGTAGTTCTTCAGGAAAAAAATTGCTATGTCTTTAAAGTACATTCTGTTGTATACATCACACAGAAGACAAACACATCTAGGATGTGTTCCATCCTTTCTCTACCCACACATCAAACCATTTTCTCAGTTAGTCATCTTTTCCTACCCTCCTCTCAACACAAACATTGCTTCTTAATAGTCACAAAATTTACCTCTCTTGTTCTTGCATAACTTTTTTCAGCACAGAGAGTTGTACCACAAACGCAGTGGTTACGTAATTCTCCATTACCATAGCCATTTTATACACCAGCACAGCTTCCTGTATATGTATTTCAGACTTCCACATAGATGTACGTCCTTCACAACCCATACTCTTACGCACAACTCATTGATTTCAGCTTCTTTCTGCAGCCTGGCTGTATTTTTCTCAACACATGTCCTACTCTGCAACTCTGCCAATCATGTAAGCTCAATGCCTACCAGACACACCCAGTCCACTCATAGACAACAGCATCCCATACATCAACGCACCTGTCTTCACTGACTGTATGCACTTGCCTCCTACGTGATTCCCCCTTGCAGTTAACTCACAATCTACCCTCTTGCTTCCATGTACACTTGCATGCATATGGCCTTCTGCAGTTGTAGGCAGCCTCCTTTAAACCACGAGGCAGATCACCACAGATAGCTTATACCCTTATTCACTTTTGCTACTCTTTATCACTCTTCCCTCCCCTATAAGCTACTTTCATTCTTACAAGCCCCACACCTAGGGCTATAATCCTTACCTGCACTTCCTTCATTTACTTTGAGCCTGCTCTGCACGATGCTTTCTTATTAGTCATGACTTTTCATTTCTTTCACCTTCCCTTCCACAGGCCTTACAAGCACAACTGGTGTATACCTTCCTTACTCACATACCATCATGTGTCAACCCATGTTGAGTTCCTCCCATCTCATAACATAACTATCATTCCCATTCACTTCACTTCATGACCTACAGCTCCTAACTCACTCACCTCCCCTCACACTGCACACTTTACTTTGACTGTGCTACAACTATGTGTCTTAAAAAGCCCTCCAGGTAGTAGTAATCTGTTTTATTCCTTTTCCTCCCACTACTTTATATCTTTAGTCAGCTAACACATTTGTACCATTCTCTCTTGCTACTTTACTTAGTCAGTATCTAACACAAACTCCTTAGCTCACATCTCAATTCTACTAACAGAAGACACACCTCTTTTTATTCACCTACGTGTTGTGACACCCACACCCACACCCACACCTCATACTATTTCTTACTTCCTCTTGTTTTCCTCAGCTGATGCCCCTGCATCATATTGCCTGTTTTTCCTCCTGTTCTTCCTATACCAACTACCTAGAACGAGACATCCTTTCTTCTGGCCAAGCCACTGTTGCCCTTCTGGACCGTTCTCTCTGCACAAGCCATGCACAACTCTAAATTTCCTTCACCCTGAGCTGTCTTGCCCCATACTTCCTGTAAATCACATTTTTCCCATGTATCTTTGCACAAAATCCAGCCTTAATTTTGTCCACATGCCATTCAGATCCCTTGATTTTCCTCATTCTCATATTTCTCAAGACCTACCTTTATATACCTGCCACAGTTCACTCTGCCCACATAATGATCATTATCTTGCATTTCCTTACAGCACCTTTACACAGCTTTCTCCTCAGTTCTGCCTCTCCCTCATAACCAGGTACCAAATATCTACAGGGCTCTAGCAGGCTTCCACCCTCCTCTGAAATTTCTCCCAACTATTACCTCCTTGTATACCTTTATGACTCCCTATACACTTTCCCCTACATCACACATTCAGTTCACATCTTGCTTGTTTTTTCCTCCCTGTTCCTCTCCTTGGCATGTATTCCACCACAACACAGACCTTTCCTTCCATACAGTAACATCTTCCTTGCAAATACCTCTTGTCAAGTTCTTGATATTTAGAAGATCTCTTTTAGACCTCACACAAGCATTGTGTATCTCATTATTTTCCATACCTTTCTCCAAATATACAATAGCTCACATTTTTATTCCTCCTCCAAACATCCTGTGTGCCCTGTGCTTTCACTGATCTCCCCCTACTCCCACTGCATACCCTAACTCCCCCTTGCAGATCCTAGCAACCTTGCATGTTCCTATCTCTATCCTCATCAGCCTCCAGTTTTCACCTTTTCCCCATACCTCCTGTGTGTTACTTCCCCCTTTGAGCTTCTAGACTTCTTTCCACCCACAAAGATCCTCTTTTTTTTCCAGTTGCCCTGCAGCATTATTCCTTTTATCCTGACCACCTTTGCATTGCTCACTTGCCCTTAGTACCCAAATATACAGCGTTTGATACAAGCAGTTTATTTTCATCATGTAGCATCTTCCCTCCTAATTTCTGATGTCTATCTTTGTATGTATCATTTAATTCTTCCTTCCTTGGAAAAAAAAATCTACCTGTATCCCATACTTCAACATACTGCACCCTCCCACACAGAGCACTCCCATTCTGGCCCTGCTAGTACATCCTCTTCTCCCCATATTTTGGTTCATCCAGCTGCAATCGTACCTAGCTTCCCTCCCCCTATCATGCTCACACATGCAGTTCCTGGTACTGACATGTGTATCTGTGACCAGTCTCTTTACTACAAGCAGTTGGAACCATGCCAAACTTGCTTTCCTTCTCTGCTGCTTTTGTCTGTCTTTCCACAAAGGAAAAAAAAATTATTATTAGATCTTCCTTTTTTTTGACATCTTATTTATAGGTGTTTCTTCTACCACTCCTCTACTTACACGCTTACACAGGTCAGGTATTTCAGTTCCTGAGAATGTCTCTCCTATTTGTCTGGGTATTTTCCTGAAGGCACAATGTAAAGGCAAACTTTACATACCATTTGCACGCCTCATACAACAAATCACACAAGCCTAGCAGCAAAGAGCCCAGTGCATTCTCAGAAATTGTACTGTAGCTCATAACAACCAACCAGACCATATAGCACATATCCTTGTCTATTTAAAAAGAAAAGAAAAATACACCTCCCCCTACACACTCTTCTCTAAATAACTGGTTTTGCAATATAGGAATCAAAGAATGCATGCATAGCAGCCCTATTCAATCCAGAATATCCATCTGTCCGGATACTGTATATTTATAGTTCAAGAGATAGGACCAACACAGATCTTTCCCGTTTATTTTAATGAAGGATTAAGAACTGATCAGAAAACTATCTAAACCATTCAAGGACTTTTTCCCCTCTTGGCTAATAGCTGTTTGGTGTCTCCATAAAGACTTGCCAGTAACTGACGCTTTAAGCTGCATTTCAGCTGTTTAGATGAGAAAGAGCTTTCTATTTTCCTCTTTATGTGTGCCTGTGTTGATTAGTCGTGTGCTGCATTCCTAGAAGACAATTAGAAAATGCTGGAAATTGCAGCATAAGAATAGTTTTCCTGCCTTTCTAGCACAAAGTGAACGTATCTTTTTCACCTAGACACAGATGTGCAGAGGAGCCTTTGATCTCCAGTTGCTTCCAGAGAATTTAGTATTTGTGTTTGAGGAAAATGAGGATTGATTCAAAGGTCATGAATAGGGTTTCCAGAGTCTGGCACAAAAAAACCCTACCAGTTCAGTTAGTTACCTGAGACATGTGAGGTCTAGTAACTGGGAATTTGGACTTCACTTGTCATGGGCTCTAACTTGCCCTTAGGGTGAGCATACTACTTAAGCTGAGGTTGGTTCTCACAATCCCTGCTCAAGATTTGCAACTCCTTTTGTTGTATCTGAAGTTGCTGGTTTCTCTCTTAAAACATAATCAAGAGTCTCTTTGCTTTTGCCTCTTAAATCAGATTCCTTTTGCACCTCATATTTCTCCTTTGCTGTTTCCCCGCCAGGGACCTAACAACAGCTTGTAGAGCAGAAGGAGAGAGGAAACTCAGGAGTAAAGAAAGCTATGGGGCAGCAGGGCTAGGTGAAGGAGGAGGCACAGTGCGAAAGGCAGTAACATTTGGGATAGATCTACTGCTTACAACACCCCCCCCATCCCCATTATACTTCTTTAAAGAACCCCTCTCTCCCCCTCCCCTCTCCGCCCTCTTAAGACCCTATTAGAAAACGTCAAATTTCCCTTACCGTGGTAGGAGTAACCATGGCATCCGTGTGAATGTTTCCAGAAAAGTCGACATGAAGAGAAAGGTGGATGTAAATATGTTCATTCAAAGTCCCAAAGTTGGTCTGCCTGGGCTGTGCAGAGTTGCTCTATGGGAGAGGAACCTTAAACTCTGAGTCCCGTGAACATAATCTGCTCGATTATAACAAACCAGCTCAGCCAGATGGCTCTGTGCTCTGCAGATTAACCCCTTTGTTGCCACGCTCTACTTTTCCTACCTACCTACCATTTACAATAACCTTGCCTGCTTGGGGAATTTCAGAGAATGAGGCATTTTTCTGAAAATGACAAAACTGTCATAAAGGTCATTTTTCTCCTATGTGCTCGAAAGAAAGCCATCATGTACCTATTTTCATTTTTTAATGCTATTGATAATTTTATCCTTCTTCCAGGAAAAATCTTTTCGTATTATTAGGAACAGTGTTAGCACTAGGCAACATTTGAGAGAATTCTTTTGTTAAATCATAACCATCTCTTCTGAACTGTGATTCTCAGAAGACAATATTTTACTGGAGGAATATCTCTGCATTTGCACTCTAATGGTCTAGCCATTCTCCTTCTCCTTCTCCTTCTCTGTTCTTCTCCTTCTCTCTCTCTCCTTTTCTCTCTTCCCCATGCTCTCTCTGACTTCCACATGCACACTCACACAGATGCATGCACACACCACGCTTTGCCAGCATGTGTTGATATTCTTATCCATATTCAGAAGTCATTATAGGACATATAAAACAGGTGAAATAGAGAAACAGGATTAGTATGTTATAAACCTCTGCTCCCTCCCTCTGGTTTCTCTTTTTTTGTTTGTTTGTTCAGATTTCTTTTTGGGAGGGGGTTAGTATTTCCATTAACCAAATCACCCCTCCTCCATAACACAAAAATAAGTGTAGGGAGAAACAGTCACTCTTAAGAACAGATGTTTGGATGGATTTGTGGTTAGATATTCCTCCTGTTTTGATTTGGAGTTTAGTCCATTAAGAAAAGGATGGCAAGTGCCAAAAACATGGAAAGTTCATCAGCAACCAGCAGTGACTGGTTTCCAAACTTTTTATTTAGAATGATCACTCACAGAGATGGCTGATAAATTTAGCTGCATGCCTCCAAGTCTCCCTCTAAATTTACATGCTTAAGTCATCCTTCATTTCTATTTGATTCAAGCATAATTGAGCAAGTCATAACCACAAGAAAGTGGTCACATAAAATATTGTATAATATTGTATAATATTTCAAATCTTAAAAGGCACAAGCTTGTTTCTTTAAAGAATACTTCCTTTACCAGTTCATGAAGCTTTCTCTTTTGCTGTTTAACCAAAGAACTTTTCCTCTTTCCTCTCCCTGTGAAATGATGACTAGCCCTCCCATGATGTCAAAGTATTGTACTATCTTATTTAAGAGATTTAATAGACCTAGTTAGTTGTCACAGATTTACTGAAAAATTTTCCATTGTAGATTGAAATATGATTGGTGTTGTTTGTTATGAATGTCCTTTATCTGATCTTTTTCAACCATAAAATGACCCCATTATAGGGAACTTTGAACTCCACATATTGTACCTGCCTTGTAAATCTACCTAAGTTGCTTATTCCATCTAAATGCCTAGACAGAGAAGAAAAAGAGTAATCTTCAAACATTGTCTCTTAAAAATATTCTAAATCTTCCTGCTCTGCAAATTCACCAAAAACTTTAAATTCTGGATAACTCTAGAGCCTTCTAGCCTTTATGGTTTGACTGACTGCAGAACTTCCATTGTTTCTTGAGCTTTTTTAGCAAAAAAGAGGGAATCACAATTCAATCCTGTCCTCCCCCACCAACGCTGTAGTCAGATCTGAGAAATGCCTAAAATATGACTCAGCTTTTAATTTACTGAAGTAGACAAACAGTGCCAGTAATAGAAAATTTTCATGTGTCTGGCAAATGCTATACTCCCCCAAAGGCAAGGAAAGGGTTAAATATCTGAAGGCAGCCCAGACTTTGCAGTTGCAGCTAGTCCAGCAAAAAGAAGGAAAATACATAGGCCACAAGTAAATGTTAGACATAGAGGGACTGGCTGCCTGTGATGGGAGGTAAAGCTACTAGAGCCGTGCCTTGCACATGAGTTAAGGAGTTCTGTCCTGTACTTGTGTCTGGGTCCATAGGCAATCAGCATGCCTTGTAATTTGAGATGTGACACCTTTATCTTGCCAAATATGTATACACTGTAAAAATCATTGTTGACAGGGTGTTTTCACAGCTATGGAAAATGGAGACGTGTTTGATACTTGCAGTTTTCCAGGCTTTCTCCTAAAAATGTCTCTGCTGTTCCCAAACTGTTTTTTTTTCTAAATATTTTTACATCTTTAGATGCATAGAGTATAATTTTTTTTTTTTCACTTTAAAAATGTTTCTCACTTTTTGCTGGTAAACCATAAAGCTCCCAGAAGATCACCTTCTTTCAATAAGGTGAAACTTTGCAACTGCAAAGTCTGGGCTGCCTTCAGATATTTAACCCTTTACTTGCCTCTGGGGAAGTACAGCATTTGCCAGCCACATGAAAATTTTTTATTACTGGCACTGTTTGTCTACTTTAATAAATTAAAAGGTCTTGGATCTGAATTTCTGACATATCAGTAAAAGTGCATTACTTTGAACAAGTCTCTGTTCAATCTTGAAGAATTTGTAGTACTGCTCTGAGCATATTGTAGAAAGTCATTATTAATTTCTGGGGATTTCGACTGGAATAACTGCTAGGCATTGTTTTGAGTAATTAAGCCCTTGATCAGACTTCAAAATGTGTTTTATTTTATATATATTAAACACAGGTATTTTTATGTATATATTAACAGATACCACTCTAATTGCCTTTTGATGTTTATAAAATACAGTGTTTATAGGTAAGATATTCATGTTAGCATGTAAATGGCTGAAGATTTTTATCGGATTTAATATGTATCTCAAGTCGTTACAAAAGCAGGGAGTTAATTTTGCCCACTAACCGTTAGCTTTTGCAACAGCTCCACTTGGCGGTCGAAGTATTGAATAGATACTGTAGGTATACCACAGGCATTTCAGCAAGTTTGCACTGTACCCATGGTGGTTTTGATACACCAATAAATGCATTTACTGGCAATGGAAACACTTTCCAACCATGTGTTCCWTCATTTATCAGAAGGTAGTTTGATGTAAAGACAAAAAAGAAATGAAAGCAATAGATTTCTGACTGTTTTCCCATGCTACATTACCTCTGAACATTTTGTCCGATGAAGAATTTCAATTTATGAGGCTGTTCCCCTTTCAGATGTCAAAATCACTTGCATGCCAGCTTCAACAAGTTAATAAAGGATGTGACAGCATTGCCAGGGAAGATTTTCTGTGGTATGAATTTTTTGTTAAAAGTAAAAATGGATCCAAGCAGAGGATTTCTTTAATTGACAGAAATAGTGGCAGGAAAAGAAAAAAAGACTATTTAAAAATGATTTATTTAAATATTAAAAAACTACCAAAGGCACCATTTCAGAACTGACAGAATTAATGGAACCTTATTGACATTAGGCTTCCATGCATAATTGTGTCTGTGCTGAGCTTGAGTTATCAGGTACACTCATGTTGGCATACTCCACACGTCTCTTACACTGTTGCACCCAATCTAGAGAAATGATAAGTATTAAAGAGACATTCCAAGCAAGATGCACAGACTAGGTCAAATTTGGTTCTGCTACACACTTCTTGAAAGATTGCCCTCTGCAGTTCTTCCTCTTTTGTTAAAAATAATCTAATAAATGCTTAAAATAATAAGAACAGCTCGGAACAGTTAACAGGATAGAGTCATTAAAGATAACAGAGTAAAAAAACTGTACTCAGAACTCCAGATATCCCAAAAGTCAGGATAGAAAAAATGCAGGACAAGGACCATGAATTAGGGTCACACCCTGAAAGTCATTACTGTTCAGATCTATTCCTGAAAGCAATATGCTTTGCGGAGTTACCTCCTGTGCAGTTCACCTGTAAACTTATTTTCTTGACATTAGTAGGCCTGATTTCAGGATGAGAATTACCAGAATGAAATTAAATAAGGTTCTGAATATGTTATTAATTTAAAAAGACTATTTTGCACCTATTGAGTAGAGTC
This sequence comes from Rhea americana, assembly GCF_003343005.1. NCBI lineage: Eukaryota > Metazoa > Chordata > Aves > Rheiformes > Rheidae > Rhea > Rhea americana. Next base: position 93,299 of record NW_028186466.1, on the reverse strand, counting down.
ACTATCACTTTCCTGAGTGAAACATACCACACGTAACAAAACTTAGTAGCATTTAGCCAAAGATTTTACATGTTTTACAAATGCTTCACTTCATTTCTAAGTTTCCTTGTTTAATGAAATTTAAGGATCTGTACTCCTACTTACTAAGTAGTATAAAAGAGAGGACTCATACTAGCCAATATACAACTATGTTTCGGCAATAGGGTTATGGATCATTACAAATCTTCTCCAGTATACTGATGTGTTACATCACTTATCAGCTTAGCATGCATTTTGGACTTCTGTAATATTTGTTGTTTTTCTGATGATATTTAATTTTTCCAGAGATAATCTTTATTGAAGGAATTGTGAAGATACTTTACAGCAGAACATGATTAGCTGATGATAGCCACAGTTTCTGGAAACAAACAAACAAAAAACTTGTGGTAACATTAAGTTTTCTTTTAGCCTCTACTCACCTGTTATGATTACTGAATTAGTGGAATAGAACTCGCATAACTATCTGCAAAAAAATCCATTTCTTACTTACAGAAGTGCCTAGAAAAGAATGTCACATTAAAGCTACAACAAGAAGTTAGACAGGACTATCTAATTCCCTTGGAAGTGGAAAGAAGTACCTTGAGTTTTTAACAATCCCAGGTGCTCAAGAAGATATTGGGAATCACATTGTCATTTTGTTGCGAGGAAAATAAATTTCATGCTGGGACTTATATAAAGGTGCATAGCCTGCAAGACATAGGAAGTAATCTGTGAGACCTCAGCTGGGATATTGGAGCCAGTTCTGATCAAGTTCAAGAAAGATCTGAGCCAGTCAGAGAAAATCTGCAAATGTCAGAGGCAATGATCGAATGTTTAAGAGAGTTTAACACATAACCCATGAAAAAAGACTGAAATAATTAGAGTTGTTTACCAAAGAGAAGAGAACTTGAAAAGTGGTAAGAATGAATACTAAAAGCTCATAAAAGATTTCTGCATAAGAGCGAAGAACTCACATCCTGAGTGAAGGGGACAAGAACTAAGAGATTTATGTTGCAGCAAGAATGATTCAAGTTAGATACCAGGAAAAAGTGCAGAACACAAGCTCCAGAACAGCTTGCCTAGGCTACTGTGATGTCTGCTTCACCAAAGGTCATCACAGGCAAGTTAAACAAATCTGTCAGGGCTGAGAGAGCTGTAACTAATCCTGCCCTGAGAAAAGGCAAAGGCCTAGGTGATCTCTCCTAGCCCATCTTTTCCATGATTGTGTGACTAGTATCTTCCTTGAAAAATAACGTTTTCTGGAACATCATGTCCTCAGTGCTCCAGCCTAGCTTTCGAAATAAAACTCCCTAGTGAAATCTCTTGGGAAATTTCTTCTAGATAAACATGCCTTGGTTTGTATCACTATCATTGGGGGAATCCACTGCCACACACGGCAGAGATGCTTGCTAAAAAAAAAAGCACGTATTAAAATTTCCACAGCAGGCAGGCAAACCTTAGTACTTTCTTTTTTGTTCTTGAATTGATCCCTCTATGTGTGAAATCCAATGGAACTATAGTATCTGAAGATTCAGAAAGAATGAAGAAAAAGTCAAATACATTTTCTTAAAGTGCCTTTTTTAAAAAAATAATAAATTCTATTTCTAAGCAAAGCAGTTCCAAAGTGAAGAGCCGCAGAGTATTGCTAGTTTGCCAGCATGGCATAAGCTGTGTTAGCTAAATTCGATCAGCACTGAAATGAAAGGCACAGTTCTGTGGAATACATGCAACAGTGGTCCAGCCACAGGGAAATGTGTTCTTGACTTATGTGCTTACATTCCTAATACTGAGGCCAAACGTAGGTATTCCTCTCATTTGTCAATTTTGTTTACTGGAAGGAATTGAAAAAAAAGAAATAAAGAAGAGAAAGGAAGGAAAAATAATTAAACATTCCAGAAGTAAGCGCACTACAGCTTTACTTCCTTTAATATGCACACTTACAAGTAGCAATAAAAGTTAGTGTAAAAATGGAACTGTATTTGGGCAATGACATTTTTCTTAACTGATTTAAGAAATCAGTTAATATTTCTGAGATTATGTTTGCTAGAAAAGAACTTGTCATTCTAAGTATAGCTGATGTGGAGTGTTTAATAGCAGAAGTCAGCTTTTGTTGTCAGTGGGACATTTCTCAGCATTCATTTGTATACTCAGTGGTTAATAATTGTGGGTTCTGATTCTTCAAGGCATTTTTATGTGGATTAAAGCAATTTTGATTCAAACTTTTTATCTAATGGATGCTGATGACAATTTGGCCAAGCTTCTACTTTTTAACTCTCTAAAAGCATACTGTGAAATCGCATCTGCTGGAGGAGGGGCAGAGCAGCAAGCATGACATGGATCAACTTTCAAGCAATCTTAAACTGCAAGTCACATTTGAGTTAATGCAGATGTACAAGCAGAAGGTTTAAGCAATTCTAGGCCAAATTGTCCTCTCTATCAAACTAGGCCTATCATTTTAAAAATAAGATATTTCCCAAACTTAGGCAATGCACTTGTCTAGCTGCCTAAATACTGCTTCAGGCTCTCTAAACAAAACATTTAGTGCTTCAGACTATGCACTTAAATTTGAGCATGATTATCTGCACTAGTAAACTGTTAGCAAGTCCTTGGCATGAACTTGGCCTGTGTCGAACAATGCTCTCTCCAGCAGTTCTCAGGCAGAGTTTGGCAGCTGGAGCAGTTCAGGGACTATTCTTGATAGGCAGTTTGCACACAGCCCCCCCCTTGCTGACTCTTCGTAAATACAGATGTGGGCTGCTCTCTGTCAGTTGAACTCGGGTCCTGGGAATACTTAGTTATTAATGTTAGATGTAGGCAGTGATTTCAGTTGGGACCCAAATGTGAATTTGTTGGTATGTACTATTGCAAAAGTCCCAATTCAACAAGTGGCATGTGCTTAGGTAATGACCCACAAGCTCAGAGCCTGCCTTCAAAGCTGGATTAGCTCTCCACAGGGATAGCAAGCTTGTAAGTGCAGCCTCTTGCCTGGCTACAGATTGGCACTGCAACACAGGGTGCTCAAGCCTGGAGGTTTCATGGAGTGCCATACCCAGACAAGGTGCAAGCTGGTGTCCTGCACATAGTGTGTGAAACACGCATGAAGATGGCAGATCAAGGATACACTATGCTTACAGTGAAGAAGATGAGCTGTGTGAGCATAGGCAGCAGGCTTTTTTCATGCTCAGAGCCTTTCTTCAGCTGAACTCTAAGAAAGAGAATCCTTTTCTCACTGGCAAGCGTTTCTCTTTCTTTTAACAGAGGAAACAGACAAACCATTTTGCCCCTAAACCCATCCTTCTCCATTTCTGTTTGAAAGGAGGTGAAGGTTTTGAAATTTCAGCTTTTAAGGGAACATGGCAGAGAAGTCTAGGATTTCAGAATGACAATTTCCTCTGTCTGTAGGTTTTATAGCATGGCACTGCAAGGCTCTTCACTTCAGTTCTCATCATAGGAGGAGGGAGGGAAAGAAGGAGGCTAACTGGAAAAATCCAGTATATTCTTTTTGGTTAATAATGCTATTGGCTGTTGAAGCTTATTGTGCTTTGGGCTGTAAGGGATCCAGTATATGCCCCTTTTAAGTTTATAACCTAGCTGCAACTCTGAATAGCACTTCTCTGCTGTTTAAGGCAGCTCATGCCAAATATTGTTCTCCTACATCATCATGACAAATCTCTCTTCCCAAATATCATCAATATTTAGCCCATGCCTATGATGGTATAAAAGGTCCCTGCTCACTTGTTTTGTTATCTGTCGTGTGTCTCGTTCCAGTTGTGCAGTTGAGCCGTTTCTCTATTGAACACCACAAGAACTAGAACATTAGCTGAGGTTAATGCCCTACAGGGAAGGAAAATGGAGAAACTACATGTTCATTAAAGTACAACAGAGAGTGTTTATTACAGCTGAATGGGCACGGTCACATAATTGTTCATGAGTAGCAAAGCCTAATGCATGAGTTATACAAGTTTTCTTTCACACAAGTAACAAAAGGAAACTTCATGGGATTTTACAATGGTTAAGAGCTTACTTCACAAATGTACTGTTTAATACTCTTGCTCTGTTTGTTTTTCATCTTTGTTTAGTGTTCATTCAATGCTTTTTCTCCTTGATGAGAAGTTCCTTCTGAAGGCAATTCCCTAATGTGGTTGGCTTTTCTTGATAGTCAAAGGTGTTTTATAAAGACAGGTTCCATCTTGAGGGCTTTACTTTTGATGTAAAGCAAGACATCATTGTATTTTGCAGTGGTTTGCAATATATACGATTAATTGCAAACTAAAGGTATGGAGGACAGTTTTCTTGACATTATATGGTGTAAGTACAAATCTCCCTAAATTTTCATCCCCCTTGCCTAAACTATACAAAGTGAGTAGCACCAAATACTCATCCAGAGCTCAAATAAAAATTTTTTGCATGGCTAGTTCTTCTGAAATTAGAAAATGTCCATGCAACAAGGTCAATTCATGTAGTCAGAATACCACTGATAGAGACAAATCTTTTTAGATACCATCAACCCCAAACAAGGCAAAATCCTAGGAATCTCTGATATGTTATGGAACGTGAAATCTCTGGGCAGGGACCAGAATGTTAAATGTATAATCTCAAGATTAAATATGTCCATACCAAACTCCACATACTCAGTGTTATTAGTGTTTAAGTTCTCATGAGCTTTGTGTGAAGGAAAGCACTTTGTTGATCATCTCTTGATATCTTCCCTCAACTCTTCCCTGTCTTCCCTTTCTCCCATATGAGACCTCTATTTTCCTAAATCTCTCAGGAAGGAAACAGATGATGAACTGCATCTAAAAGGGCAATGGATCTGAGCTCTGACAGAGCAAGTGAGTAAATTTCAGAAAGTCCTCCTAAAAATGCCCAACTAGAAGCAAACCGTTTCCTCGCATACAACATGGTTTTAAGTGCTCCCTCTACTCACTGGCTTTTTTGCTGTGATGTGATACCTACAGAAAGTTGTAACTGTTTTGCTTGGAAAAAAGTAACCATGCAACATACCTTACTCTGCAGTGAGAGAAATGCCACATGTCACTTCTATTGCAGTCCCTTCTTAAGCTCTTTAAGGACAATTTCCATGCTTCAGGGTGTTTTTCCTAGGGATGGTATTCTGAATCAGCTTAATAAAATGAGGAGCATTCAAAACTTTTATGGAATTATCATTGGGTCACTTATTAAAGTGTAGTAGACACAAAGTAGGTCTTTACTGCCCAGGTGCTGGGTGGGGCTGTGTGGTTTGTGTGTTTTCAGTGTGTCTGTATGGAATAACGCATGTTTATCAATTCTGCTTCAGAGAGGAGAGGTTCAGGAAAGGGCTGCACGTAATGAATGCCTTGGATTGAAATCTCCAGGATGTATTCAATTCATGTCTCTTTTTCATCCCCCAGCACAAGTGAGCTGGATCTACAATGGCTCCCATTGTGACTACTCCTCAGTGTGTTGGCTACTATCACTATCTCCTAATTATAGACAGTTTCATTTTCTTGTGTTGCATGCATATGGGACTCTTTGGTCCCAACCAAGCCCTTAGTGCACACTTACCCTTTCATAAGACTGTTTCTGTGTTTTGTGTGAAAAAGTAAAGTACAGTGATAATATGCAGGGAGGAGGAAGAAGGCAAAGAGTGAAGGGGATAGTGAAGAAATAAACATTCCTTAAAAGCATGAAAATAAGTACCGTCAGAGGAATTGATAGAAACACAGATATTGCTCTGTTCTTGCACACTGAGGCTACAAAATTAATAGATGAAGATGATGAGGCATGAATTTGCTTCTCCTACAATGACCTGAGGCACAATCTTTTTTAGAAATATCCATATTACCTTCTACTCAGGCCAGTTGTTAAAAGTTAGAAATGAAAAGCCGTCCTCTATATTCAGAAATGCATCCAGAGTCTAGCCCTGACCTGAAAATACAGTCTTTTGCCACTGCTCCTAGGTTACTAACACACAGTTGGTGCTGAGAATTCCCAAGATTTCAAAAGAAATCTTAGATTTGTTACTGTATTTTATTTAAATAAGTTTATAAAATAATTTTGCACATATGGAAAAAATTCAGAGAAAAAATATGGTTTTGCATGTGACTAAAAAAAACCTGAAACCACTACTTAAAAGATTTCTTGAGTTTTTGAAACATTTGTACTCGAAAAGATCAGTTTTCAAAATCCACTCTAAATTATTGGTTATCAGTAAAATTAGTCTGGATCAGATATTGAAAAGATGTTCAATGAGCATTTCAAGCTGAAGAACTGGAAAATTTGAATGAGAATGACATGTTACTGCAATATTAACTTATTTACGTATTGCAAAAATTGTATTTTGGTGAATATATTTCCACATAGCTTTTATAAGAATATTAACATCCTTTGTTGACTCTGTTCTGGTGTAAAGCAATACAAATAATGCAGCAAATCTTACCCTGAATATTATTATTTATCTGAATGGGAAAGGTATTAGGGTCTATTAACTTGTACATTGATTCTTTTGACTGAGCAGAATAGCAATGGCAAGTCTCCTCTTGAGAACTAAATATCTAAGATTTATACAAAATGTCCGGGACTTTCAAAACATGGATTATGTGGTGGACATCCTGCATAATGGATGGACATAACTGAGATAACCCAGCCAGAAGATCTCTGGCAATCACAGGACAGCACTAGGAAGTAAGCACAAATATTTCATCTTTATTCTTTTGCCTCAAAAAGCCCAATTCATCTTTTTTTTTTTCTTTTTCTACAGCTCCCCTGTTAATATCACCCTAGTGCTGTACAGAAAGAAGACAAGACTAACAATTGATGTTAGAGGTCAACATAACGAGCAGCAGTGGAAAGGCTCTCTTTAGCTCCCAGAGAGGTAGGTAAACATCTTAATCATCTGCTGTTGAGAGTGTCCGATCTGGTGAGAAGCATCCTGCCTGGGCTGTCAGAGGAAAAACGTGACAAGCAAACAGTCCTTTTCCTTCCACTAGATACAATTATTGAAGTCTTTCAGTGTTATGACCATTGACCACTCTGCGTACTGACACTTTAACTGCTTTAACTGCTTTGTGATTGGCAGAGAGGTAACATGGTCTGTTTATTAGGTTTTAGTCAGTGCTGAAACCTATGCTTCAAAGTTAGTGTCAAAATGTTTAATTCCTACTGAGAATAAAATTGTTTTACATTCAGCAGAACATATAATGGATAAACCTGGAAGTTTTACCTGGAGGTATTTTTTTCCTCATGCTACCAAAATGCAAATGGGATTCATGCATTTGACTAGTTTTCTGCGTTTCTGTAGAAAACATCATATTTTTTTTAAGCAGATGGTTACGATTTTCCTGAAACTCTTTGTATACTCATCTGAGGGGAGAAAAGTAAAACCTTCTTCTTGGGTTCGTATTGACTGTATTGAAATATTTTTCAAGCAGAAATGATTATTTGAGGAGCAGCTTCATGCTAGTCAGGCTCTCTTTTTCTTCTGCAAAATTCCTGGGAACTGTAGTTTAAATATCTTATAATTTTAGTCTTCTATATAGGCCAAATTCATTATTTGATGGATTGAATTTAACCTTGAGGTATAAAAAATTTTGGTCACATAAGTCAGAGGAGCAAAATATATTACAGGAGATAGTGTTTAACCTGTATTACAAAAGAATGGTGGCAGTAAGACTTTAAAGTACAACCCCTAAAAACCATACAGAAGTCTTGCGTAGAGGGAGATTTGTGTTGAACCAAGATGAAAAGAAATATGTTTATTTTGAAAAATTAAAACCATATATTTTGTTTATCAATATTTCAATATTTCTTAGAAAATTAAATGAAAAATATAAATGAAAAAGCAGTATTTTGGCTTTATCACCCATATAGGCCCTTTTTTTATTTCACAGTATTAAATACCTCTAGCATAAGAACTTCAGTTATGAACAATCTTTAAAGCATTAAGAATGCTATTCTAGTTTCTTATTATGCACATGAGAAATGGTGAATAGTGTTTTGTTACCTTTGCAAAAACATGAAGCAAATTACAGGATCACTGATTCACAGAATTGTTGGGACTGGAAGGGAGCTCTGGTGATCATCTGGTCTAACCCCCCTGCTTAAACAGGACTAGATAGAACATGTTCCCCATGGCCGTGCTCAGTCAGGTTTTGATTATCTCCAAGGATGGACACTCCACAACCTCTCTGGACAACTTCTTCCAGTGTTCAATCACCCTCACAGTAAAGAAATGTTTTCTTGTTTTTGGATGGAGCTTCTTGTGTTTCAGTTTGTGCTTATTGGCTCTAATCCTATTGCTGGGCACCACTGAGAAAAGTCTGGCCCCACACTTTTTACATCCTCCCTTCAGCTATCTATACACACTGATAACATCCCCCCCTCAGTCTTCTGTTCTCCAGGCTGAACAGATCCAGCTGTCCCAGCCTTTCCTCATATGAGAGATGCTCCAGGCCCTTAATCATCTTAGTAACTCTTTACTGGACTTCTTCCAGTAAATCTATGCTATCCTTGTCCTGAGGAAGCCCAGAACCGGACACAACACTCACTTGTGTGGACTCATCAGTGATAGGTCTCCTCCTTTGATTAGGGAGGATCAGCACCTTTGACCTGCTGACAATGCTCTTCCTAATGCAGCCTAGGATACCATTGGCCTTTCTTGGCCACAAAGGCACACTGCAGGCTCATGGTCAACTTGTTGTCCACCAGGACCCCCAGGTCTCTCTCTGTGGAGTTACTTTCCAGCAGGTCAGCACGTAGCCAGTACTGGTACATGAGGTTATCCTCCCTAGGTGCAGGACTTGACAGTTCCCTTTGTTGTGAGTTTCTTCTCTGCCCATTTCTCCAACCTGTTGAGATCCTTCTGGATATTAATACCATCTTTATAAGATCATAAATTGCCTTATTACCATCTTTAATCAATCAATATAAAAATATTTAATCAATAAATTGCATTAATATCATCTTTATAAAAGCATCTAGTCTTTTGAAATGCTACATATAGTAACAATTCTTATGCATTTTTTCAGATATTTTTATTTTTTATCCCTTTTTGGGTCACTTCCAAAATTTAGGAAATGTTTTAAACTTAGCATTTTGCAATTTTCAATTAGTTTCATTATACTCACAGGCTAATTTTCCTGTTTGCCTTTTTTGTATCTCCTATAATCTTAAATCTTAATTTATTTTCTTTTTATATCTTTTTATCTTTTATCATTTTTTTTATCTTTGAATTCTATTCTGTTCCTTTGAGCCAGTCCCTTTATCTTCCCAGAGTTTTTATTTTCCTATCTAATTAAAACAAAACCTCAAGCAAGTACTTGGAGACATTAGCAAATATTTTTAATATGTTTTTGGAAAGGTGCTAAGCTATATTAGATCAGCAGCAGATGTAAGCAGCTGTTCCTTTGGCTTCAGTGGAACCAAAAGAATTCATAACAATAAAATTTACACCTTTTGGTTTGCGTTCTCCAAATAAAATACTGCCAACCTTTTCTTCCCTATTTCTGTTGGGAAACAGTTACAAAGAAACACTTTATTACTTTGTAGGAAGAGTATGGAATTAAAGAAGTTCTGCTGATCTAAGGAAAAGCATATTCATAGCATCATAGAATCAGTAAGGTTGGAAGGGACCTCTGGAGATCCACTAGTCCAACCTCCCCGCTCAGCAGGGTCACCTAGAGCATGTTAGACAGGGTTGCATCCAGGCAGGCTTTGAGTATCTCCAGAGAAGGAGACTCCACAACCTCTCTGGGCAACCTCTTCCAGTGCTCCATCACTCTCACAGTGAGGAAATTCACCATCACATTCAGGCAGAACTTCCTATGCTTCAATTTCTGCCCATTGGCTCTTGTCCTGTCACATGGGACAACTGATAATATTGATTTATTGCAGGCAAGGATACAGTCTCTATCACCTTTGAGTTTCAAGCATGCTGGCCTCTGAGCTCCTTTCTACTGTTACTGTAACCACTCGTTTCTTCCTTTACCCATCAGTAGTATAGGATATAAATTGCCTGGTGATTTTCAAAGGTTCATTTCCATTCCCATAACATCTTTCACTGATGAAGAACTAGGAGCTGTACAGCCCTCTACAAACATTTGTGTGTATTAGAATATTCATCTGCCTCTATAGGACTTGACGGTCTTTCTCTCTCTCTCTCTCTCTCTCACACACACACATATATATACATGCAAATACATACATACATACATATATATATATATATAGTTATTAAAGTAAACTCTGCTTAATTTTGTCTACCTGTAGTATTGCTATTTCTCTACCACCACCACACAAAAACATAAGCAATGAAGGTACTTTATTGCATCTCATTTTTTTTTTATTTGGCATGGATAAGGAAATGTAAGCATTCAAATTTTAGAAGTGAGGACATGAATGGAATAAGTTGTAGTATGTCATTCAGTTGTAGAATTAAATTAGGAGATGGGAAGAGTTGGGAATGTGTTGGAGAAGAACAAAGGAAGGAGATAATACAGAGTAGATAGCTTTCCTTTTCCTCTGAGGACTGTGCTAAAGCTCTGAAAACATTCCCATCAGTTTCCTGTGGCATCTCAGAACTGCTCTGAACACCAGAGACAAGCGTAATCTGGCTAATCTAGAATCAAAAGGAATAAAATGCCTATACTGTCTGGAAGCTGACAGGAATCCTGTTCATTGACTTCTGCTTAAAGTCATTGACCACTTTCAATTATAGATTTGATTCTGAAAGCAAACTCTACTGTTGATGTTGGCATGCAGAATGGAAGTGAGACAAGCGAGCAGTCTTTAATTGCTGGTCCAACCTTGCAGCCCCATATCAGAGTTTCATAAACAAACCACAGGCCCAGTCCTCCAAGAAGTTCTCTTTACTCAGCTGGTCACATAAAGATCTCTAATAGACATAAACCAAGAATAAGTCCAATTAGATCATTGGAAATGTGGTAATGAAAAGATAGTATGCGTAAAATCACAATTAAGTCCTTTAATTTTAATAGCAAGACTCAATATCCTACAAGATCATTTCACATGGTAGTCAATGCCAAACCAAGAGTTAAATCCAGGGTAATTCCAAAATAGTCTTCTAGACTTTCACCCATGTTACTGACAAGAAAGTGTGACTACTTCTGGAGAGATTGCAGGGTTTCTAGGACAGCCTAAGATATGGCATATTGTAGAAACAGTGAATGTGTGGAAAGCGAACTCAGAATTTCTCCATGGATGCGCCATGTAGTTGATGGGTTATAAGCAATTTGCTTCATTCATTTAGAAAAAATTGCTTCTACTCCTCCCTCCTGAAAAATGGTGGAGACCTAACCTTCAAAGATTGTGTCAGATATCAAGATTAGGACCTCTACAGATAAGGGCACAAGGGCAGAGATAGTCATTATAGAAAGCTTATTTTTCTTTCAAAATAAAGACTGTTAATTGAAATTATATGCTTTTTTTTTTTTCAGTTTTATTACTGGATGAAAATCATGCTTGAGGAACGTTTGGAAAAATGACATTCCAAAGTTATTCGTCATCACCTTTCTGTGCACATGTAAGTTCCCAGATTTTGAACTTTGTTGTTCTATAGCTTTTCCTGGCTACAAAATCAGTCAGGAATTTTTTTCCCCATCTCCTAAATTGGGTGAACTGAACTTTGCGAGTAAGTTTGACACTGAGAATATTTAGTGAATATTCTTATAGTGAATATTTAATGAATGGAAGTTTAAAATTCACTTCTCTGAAAATTTTTGCAAATCAGGTTCATTAAATTCACCTGCTATTATTTTTCAGAAAATTAAATCAGAAAGTGAATAGGCAACTATTCCTGAGGAATGTATTAAATATATGTATGTTTAATATATATATTTGTATTCTTTCTCAGCAAAAACTGCTACCTTTCTGCGAGATTAAGTGATTGCAGAAATCTAGTTGTGTTCATTTTTTCCATAACTGGCCAAAAGGGAGAAAGCATATGCTAAACACTTCAGAATAGATCATCAGTCAGTCTAAAATAACATCATTCCATTTAAATTGGCCATTTTGCTTTACAGCAGTGAAGGCTCTTGCCTTTACTGTGTCTCTTAATTAAAAAAAAATATCCTTCAAAGATCTAACAAGGAAGAAAAATGGATATTATTATGTCAATTATAAAATAAGAGTAAGGTATTAAAAAAAAATGTTGCCTGAATTTCCCAGCTCTCTCAACAAAGACAGCAAAAATGAAGAGAGTTCTGTCTATGAGCTATGTCAATGTGTATATATGACATATGGGTGTTTAAATGTAGTTTAGAATTGTTTATCTTTTACATATCATCTGAAATCAGTTTGTCTAAGTCTGTCTGCGCAAAACCTAGTGTAAAATCAGATTCTGCCCTCATATTCTAAAAAAACCCTCTCATAATAAAACTGACAATAGAATAACTAATCATCTTATAAAACTATTTGTCCCATCACAGAATTTCCTGAAATTACTGGACCAGGATTCAAAGTCTGGAGACTGGGAATTAAGCAAGAACTGTGTCTTTGCTCAGCTTGTTTAAATAACCTCTGCCTTACTGATGTACCTTTATAATGGCATCAGAGCTCCAGGTTACTTTATTCTTTTTCACTCCAAACTTTTTGTTTGTTTGTTCACTTTAAGCAAAAGCAAAAACCAAACCACCACACAAAAAGGCATGTCAGTTATAAGAGATTATAATCCCTTGGGAATGATTCTAAAATCACAGCCAACTATGGGGTGAAATATCACTATGTTGATTGTAGTAGATCTCATCTTTCAGACCTCAGAACAAGCCAAGCTGCAAATAAACATCATACTTCAAAATATATTTGTGGGCTTCCAGTGGGTCATAAAGCTGTTACTTTTTACAGGATTATTAGTCCTAGTTTCTCGAAAGACTTCTACCTATCTGATAATTTCACATCAATATGAAGTTTCTGTGAATTTCCATTGCTCTTAAGTTGTGAGACCTGTATTTTTTTTAGACCTATGATGATCTAGCAGAAAAAATATTGAAAGTGTCTAATGAAACAAGTGTTGCTTCTGTATGCATGCTAGAAGCCTTCGTCTAATAACTGCACACTCTAGCTTCAAACATGAGTTCATCATTGCCAAAGTCTAAAATTGTAAGATATGACAAATGACTTCAGTTTTTATAATTAATATAGCAGTTTACTGGTGACCATCTTTAAGGCCATAACAGGAATCCAGTGAAAACAATGCAGAACATGCAAAGCAGTCCATAGCCTGTATATTAGAACAGTCTCTGGAAGTGGGGGAGATGCTTAAGTATCAGGTCTAGGTTTCCCATGTTGCAGAGGAGCACTCTAAATTGAAATTAGGGGGTATTATGACTCATTCTAATTATGAAAAATCTGGACTTTTTCTTCCCTCATATCTAGAATGCTTAGTTTAATTTTGTTTTGTTTTTACATTGAGATGTTAGTAATGAAAAAAATTATTTTCTGCCCATAGCTATATAAATTTATTTTAAAAAGAAATAATGGAAGAAAAAATCTAGTTTAAAAAAGGATAGAATTTTTCCTCTCTTCTATAATTACTGATCTTGGAGTAGTATCATAGACAAGGATTAGAAATCTTGACATAATTTGAAAATATATCTAATATAATGACTATGCTACCATAAAGGTTAGAGAGCTGAGCAGAGAGGAACCTCATGAAGTTCAACAAAGGCAAGTGCAGGGTCCTGCACTTATGGAGGAATAACCTTACTAACCTTACGCACTAGTACAGGCTGGGGGCTGACCTACTGGACCTGCAGGTCTGTGGAGAAAGATCTGAGAATCTTGGTAGTCAAGAAGTTAACTATGAGCCAGCAAGGTGCCAAGGTGCCAAGAAGGCCAATGGTCTCCCAGGGTTCATTAGGAAGAGTGTTGCCAGCAGGTCGAGTGAGGTGATCCTGCCCCTCTTCTCAGCCCTAGAGTGAGGCCACACCTGGAGTGCTGTGTCCAGTTCTGGGCTCCCCAATACAAGAGAGCTACTGGAGCTACTGGAGAGAGTCCAGCGTGGGGCTATGAAGATCGTTTAGGGGACTGAAGCATCTGCCCCCTGAGGAAACGCTGCAAGAGCTGGGCCTGTTTAGCATGGAGAAGAGAAGACTGYGCAGGTATTTTGTCAGTGTCTACAAACATCTGAAGGGAGGATGTCAACAGGATGGGGTTGGACTCTTTCCAGTGGTACCATGCAACAGGACAAGAGGCAACAGACACAAACAGAAACACAGGAAGTTCCATCTGAATATGAGGAAAAACTTATTTACTGTGAGGACGACAGAGCACTGGAACAGGTTGCCCAGAGAGGTTGTGGAATCTCCTTCTCTGGAGATATTCAAAACCCACCTGGATGTAATCCTATGCAACATGCTTTAGGTGGCCCTACTTGAGTGGCAATATTGGACTAGATAGTCTCCAGAGGTCCCTTTCAACTTCAATCACTCTGTGATTCTGTAATATTATTCTTCTAAGGGCTTGAATTTCAGTCAGTCAGGCCTTGATATGGACTATCCTTTTATTCCCGTGAAACCACAAATGCATGATGGTTAACCAGATGTCTAAATACTGGTTGTATCAATAGAAATAATAAGTTGTAGCTGGTTCTTATAGATGAACAAAATTTATCTCAGAAAGTTTTTCAGAAATCAGTTGTATACTCAAAAAAAAAAATTTCTACTGCTTTTCAATAGGATACTTTAATGTGGTCTTATGCTTACTTACAAAAATCTTTGCAGGGCTTATTCTTCATATGTGGCACTGATGAATACTTAACAAGATCATGCTTTCAATCTGCATACACTTACTACCATTCAGGTTTTGAAAAAAAATGTGGCATTAAAATTCTCCATGCATAATTGCCTCTATAAAGTCAGATATGAGAATTTTTCATTTCATACTAATGTGTAAAAGAAGGAGACTTTCCATAGCAATTTTTTCTGTAAGGCTGAGAAATGAGATCCAAGAATGAAGGGTAACAAAAATGAGATTCCTTTGACACAGGAGTGGAGTGCCAGCATAGGGATGATACGCTTAATGTACGGTATTCTTGTCAATGGAAAGACTTTGGCACACATACCAGAAGGACTCAAACTGACATTGTAACTTGGAAATACCACAGTCCTTCGCACTTTAAAACGGTTCTTAAATCAACACATTGGCTTCCTTCCAGGAATATTACAGCATATTAGTAGAAAGCAAAGGCTTTCCTTTCTAAGAAGTCATTGCAATTTTGTAATTCAAGATGAAGCCAAAAATGGGAACAAAGTTGCACTGTATAGCTTCTGTCCTTTAAGACTCAGTTTTTCATGTTATATCCAAACTGTGGGACAAGCTGTTGTCAGAATATGTTGGACCTTTCATACAAGTTTCCATATTTTACAGAATCACAGATTTAGTAAGGTTGGAAGGGACCTCTGGAGATCATCTAATCCAAACTCCCTGCTCAAGCAGGGTCACCTAGAGCATGATCAACCTAGAGGGTTGCGTCCAGGCAGGCTTTGAGTATCTCCAGAGAAGGAGACTCCACAACCTCTCTGGGCAACCTCTTCCAGTGCTCTGTCACTCTCACAGTGAAGAAATTCCTCCTCATATTCAGGCAGAGCTTCCTGTGGTTCAGTTTGTGCCCATTAGCTCTTGACCCATCGCATGGGAAAACTGAAAAGAGTTTGGCCCCATCCACTTGACACCCTCCACTAAGGCATTTATAGACACCGATAAGATGCCCCCTCAGTCTTCTCTTCCCCAGGCTAAACAGGCCCAGCCCTCACAGCTGTTCCTCATAGGGCAGATGCTCCAGTTCTCTGATCATCCTCGTAGCCCTACAGCCAAACTCTCTGCAGTAGCTCCATGTCTCTCTCGTATTGGGGAGCCCAGAACTGGACACAGTACTCAAGATGAAGCCTCACCAGGGCTGAGTAGAGGGGCAGGATCACCTCCCTCGACCTGCTGGCAACACTCTTCCTAATGCACCACACGAGACCACTGGCCTTCTTAGCCACAAGGGCACATTGCTGGCTCATAGTCAACCTGTCATCCACCAGCACTCCCAGGTCTTTCTCTGCAGAGCTGCTCTCCAGCAGGTCAGCCCTCAGCCTGTACTGGTGCCTAGGGTTATTTCTCCCTAAGTACAGGAATCTGCACTTGCCCTTGATGAACCTCAGGAGGTTTGTCTCCCACCTGACTCTCCAGCCTGTCCAGGTCTCTCTGACGGGCAGCACAGCCGTCAGGTGCATCAGCCACTCCTCGCAGCTTGGTATCTTCAGCAAACCTACTGAGGAGGCACTCTGTCCCTTCATCCAGGTCACTGATGAAAAAGTTGAACAAGATGGGACCCAGTGCTGAGCCCTGGGGCACTCCACTAGTCACAGGCCTCCAACTAGACCCTGCACCACTGAGGACGACCCTCTGAGCTCAGCCTTTCAGCCAGTTCTCAATCCACCTCTCTGTCCACTCGTCTAACCCACACTTCCTGAGCTTGCCTAGGCAGATGTTATGGAAGGCAGTGTCAAAAGCCTTGCTCAAGTCAAGGTACACATCGTCCACTGCTCTCTCCTCATCTACCCAGCCAGCCATCATAGAAGGCTATCAGATTGGTTGAGCAGGATTTCCCCTTGGTGAATCCATGCTGACTGCTCCCGATCACCTTCTCTTCCTCAATATGCTTGGAGATGGCATCCAGGAGGAGCTGTTCCATCACTTTTCTAGGGATGGAGGTGAGGMTGACCGGTCTAGAGTTGCCTGGGTCCTGCTTCTTGCCCTTCTTGAAGACTGGAGTGACACTGGCTTTCTTCCAGTCCTCAGGCACCTCTCCTGTTCTCTGTGACCTTTCCAAGATGATGGAGAGTGGCCTGCCAACAACATCCACCAGCTCCCTCAGTACTCATGGGTGCATCCCTTCCGGGCCCATGGATTTGTGGATGTCAAGCTTGCCCAGAAGATCTCTAATCCTATCCTCCTCAACCAAAGGGAAGTCTTCCCTTCTCTGGACTTTCTTCCTCACGTCCAGGCTTCAGGATACATGAGGGCTGCCCTTAGCAGTGAAGACTGAAGCAAAGAAGGCATTCAGTAATTCTGCCTTCTCTATATCCTTCGTCACCAGGACAACTGCCCTATTCAGTAGTGGGCCCACATTTTCCCTAGTCCTCCTCTCGCTATTGATGTATTTGAAGAAACCCTTCCTGTTGTTCTTAACGTCCCTTGCCAGACTCAGTTCCAAACGGGCCTTAGACTTCCTCGCTGCATCTCTGCATACTCTGACTGCACTCCCAAGTAGCCTGTCCCCTCTTCCATGTTCTATATATTTTCCTCTTCTGTTGGAATTTTGCCAGGAGCTCTTTGCTCATCCGTGCAGGTCTCCTGCCCCCTTTGCTGGACTTCTATCTCCTTGGATGCACTACTCTTGAGCTTGGAGGAAGTGGTGCTTGAATACTAGCCAGCTCTGCTGGACCCCCCTTCTCTCTAGGGCCTTAACCCATGAGATTCCATCAATTAGCTCTCTGAAGAGCCCAAAGTCCACTGCCCTGAAGTCCAGGGTTGCAATCCTGCTTGTTGCCTTGCTTCTTTCCTGCAGGAAACTGAACTGGACTGTTCGTGCCTAGCTGTGTTGTCCTTCCAACAGTTATCAGGGTGATGGAAGTCTCCCATGAGAATCAGGGCCTGTGATCATGAGGCTACTTCCAGCTGTCTGTAGAAGGCCTCATCGACTTTCTCTTCCTGATCAGGTGGCCTGTGGTAGACACCCACAACAGTGTCCCCCTGTGTTAGCCTGCCCTTTGATCTTCACTCATAAACTCTCAACTGCTTCCTCCTCCACCCCTAGGCAGAGCTCAATGTATTCCAGCTGCTCTCTCACATAAAAGCAACTCCAACACCTCACCTTCCTGGCCTGCCTTTCCTAAAAAGCACGTAGCCATCCATGACAGCATTCCAGTCATGCATGCTATCCCACCAGGTCTCTGTGATTGCAATGAGATCATGGCCCTGCGACAGCACGCAGATCTCCAGTTCCTCCTGTTTATTCCCCATGCTGTGTGCATTGGTGTGCAGGCATTTCAGAGAGGTAGTCATGCATGCAGGTTTTCCAGAAGGGGTGTAAGAGGGTACCCCATAGCCATGTCTCACATACACATCCCCAGCTGCATGCACCCATTGGAGGCCCTCCAACCTGAGCTGTGTTTTACTGACTACCTCTCTACCCAATTTCAGTTGTCATAACATCCTGGGTTCAAGGCGATATGTACACTGTCAACTGAGATTCTTCTGTTGTTGGGACATCCTCAGCCCTGTCCAGTATGGTCCCTCTTTCACCCAGGAGGAGACACTGAAAACCTACAGGTATATTCTTCTTCCTTGTACCTTTACTGCTGCCATAACATTAATTCCTCCCATTAATTACTGTCAATATGGGAAGTGATCTCAGGGAGCCTATAAATTCATGCTTCAGAGATTTCCTCTGCCTTATAATTGGACTTCCATTCATTAAATAAATTAGACACATATGTTGTCTACTGGCTCAGAAGCAGGGACACAGAAAGACACTGGTACTTGGAAAACTAGCATCCATCTCTTATCTGCTCACACAGAATCCAATTCAGTGGAGCAGAATCAGCCACTAGGGTCGCAGTAAAGGGAGAACAAGAGGACAACCATAAACTTATTGTGTGGGGGAACTATTATACTGCTTCAGTGGAAGACATCGGTCTCACAGACAGTTTATTGATATGATTCTTCTCGTATATAAAGCCCTTCCATTGTGCTGCTGTTAGTTTAGATACTATCACTGTAAAAGACATAGTCATTCTGGTCCAGGTGTAAGAATTGCTTTTCATTATGTAGATGAAGAGAAGGGGCAGTTTATCTTCTGGTACAAAGCAGGCTTGGTAAAGCAGTGGCAATATGTAGGATAGACAAAATGGCAGGCATTCTTGTAGTCTGAACCAATAAAAATGTGCATATTATTTAGTTAATATAAATTTTTAAACAATTACAGGAGTATAACCAGTAACTTTTTTATTTCTGGAAATATCTGTTGAAAGCTAACTCTACATTGACTTCAATGATATTTGAATAACAGCCATAGTAATTTGAACAGTATACACTTTTTCCTTGGACCAAGAAGTAGCTCTAAACCAAAAATATCTTCCCTACACTGTTAAATTTTAGGGCTAATTTCTTCACTCAGTACCAATTTTCTAGGGTCCTATACCATCTGAATTATGAATTTTCACAGCTGTAAATGGGATTGGGACTTGGTTAATAGAATATTCTGGATTTGATTACCTGATCCGAGCACTTTCACCATGGCAGGGCTGCTTCTATGTACCTTTAACCAGAGGAATGGTTTGTGGGATAAAGAATAATAATAGTAGAATTATAACAACAGAAACCCCTTCCAAACCTCTTGGGGCATTGTACAGACTAGTTAAAAACAAACTAAAAGACAGTTAAAACCACTATATAACATGCTCTTAAATCAAACAGATAAAAGCATTTAAGTAAACTCAGGAGAGAGAGGAGAGTGACTAAACTATACGAAAACATTAGCACAAGAACAGATGGGCATAACCTAGATAGGAATACACTGAGGTTGGAAATGTGAAAAGCATTGCTAAATTTTCAGAGAGATTCTTACAACAACCTTCCAGTAGGAGCAAAGAGGATGTGAGGCAAAAATCTAAGCAATTTTTAGGATAGCGTTGTTTGGGTTTATTACCAAGATTATATGATGTTCCCTGAGATTGCAACAGTTAGGAATTGATGAAAAATCTCTTTCAATCCTTTGTCCCATGGTTCTAAAAAAAAAAAAAAAAGAAAAAAAAAAAAAAAAAAAAGAAAAAGAAAAAGAAAAAGAAAAAAAGAAAAAAGGACAAAAAAACAGCAAAAAAATAAATAGTCCAGAAGCTAGCTTTCAATCTGTGACCTCTCTTTACTTGTAGGACTGGTCGTTTGTGTCTGCTGGTCATTTGCGTCTGTGGCTAGTGGGCTACAGCAAGCTTAAGCGCACCACGAAGAACTGCTCCCTGTTGTCAATGAATCCACTGTTATCTCTGTTCCTTGGCCCAGCACTTTGGGAATTGCTTCTGTCTCTGGGTCCCCCTGAACTGCATGCTAGTGATGCTCAGAGGGCCACCCTGTTTATCACACATCACCTTTCCCTTTACTTGTTCTAATGCTGCAAATCTAGCCGTTTTGCATTAATGACTGCTCTGTGCATTTCACTTCCCTCTTACACAGCTGTCCTTACCAGCTCCTTCACCTGAGCCATTTTATCTCTACTAAAGGTCTCCTCTAAGAGTGTCTTTTATTAATATTGCTTAGCTTGCTAATTGCCCGAGCAGATCATCTATCTTCTTCTGTTGATGTTCAATTAGCCTGAATCTCAGGAACACATATTTTCCCACATATTATCCCTCTTCCTTTCTCCAACTCCTCTCTCCTCTTCTCCATCCCCCTTCACCCATGTCATCCTTCAGGAAGCAATATATTGTGCCCTTCATTTACATCTCTGGCTACTAGCCCATTTTGAAACCTTAATCTCCATTAGAGATACAGACACAAATGATTAAACAAATCTTAAAATGGGGGTGCAAAAGAGGAAAGTAATGAAATACTCTGTAAACATTGCAAAGCCCTAATGAAACTGCCATACAATATAGCTGGTGGCCTGTGGAAGGTGCTGCCCAGGGAATAATTAAATTCTGGCTTTCAGCCACAGGGTGGAATTCCTACTGGCTTGAACGAATATTGCTTACCTGCAGCTGAGGGAACTTTTTTGGCTAATGGCATTGCTATGTGCTCTGGGCACATAGCAGGTTTTGATTTTTCCATTAACCTTGTCACCTACCACATAAGAGCTGAAGTTCTAGCGTTGTAAAGATTCATTTAGGCATATGGGAAGGGGGTGGGCATAGGAGAGTGTCTGAGAGCACCATGCTGGAGATACATTTGGTTACTCCCTCTGCATAAATTACATATTAACAAAGAGGGTTTATGTGTTAGATACTGCTATTATAACCAAAATGCAGACACTTTATCTAATAAAATATTGTGACATTTTAGACATAATTTTATTTTCATGCTTTTAATTTTGTTGTGCATGCTGGCTTGCCTGTTTTATTACCGGACCACATATTTTCAGTGAACAACCTATTCTCAAAAATAGTGACCAGTGAAAAGATTTTATGGGACTATGCCTAGTAAAGGAGTCAAATCATGGTTTTCTATGGCAGTTCGAGTCAGTCTCTACTTGCTGCTGTTGCAACTTCTTCTGCTGATGATGAGGAACAAATCCAGTGCTGGTCTGAATAACGTAAGTCTGATCTTTGTATCAGACACTGACTAAATATGACGGCTACAGTCGTCTTCTCATTTAGCCTTTCCCCTCTGCTTGTCAGGCATTGGATCCAGTAGAGCTGCTGTATCACTTAGTAGGTATTGGACATATTTTTTTCTATTTTTCTTAACATGAAATTTATTTATTTATTTGTTTTCTGGGAGCTTTTCCCTTGTCTTAGGTTCTCATCTCCCTAACCACATTGCAAGTGAGAAAATATAAAACAGAGAGAAAAGAGAGAAAATAACCTGAACTCAGTTATTAAAACAGATTCTTTGTCAACAGTCACAAACAAAATAATGTTTCAATTCTAAATTAAAAGAAATATTTTCAGGTTGTTTATAAGGAAATTTCAGCAAAAAAGCATGAAAACAAGAACTTTTCCAGAATGTGTCTCTGAAAGAGCTTGGTTATTTCTGGGTCACTTTCTCTCACACAGTCAAAACAAATGAAAAACTGGGTGAATTCTTTTCTATGAAACTTCTCACTCCATTGTAGCATCCTGAATTATGCTTATTTTGATAAATTCTGTGTATTTAGATAGACATTCCCTCCACCTTAGTCAACATTTACTTAGGCTATTTATCTTTGTCATCACGTTCTCCCAGCCCCCTCAATCAATACTGTTTTTTTCCTCTGAACTCCATCTAGTTTATCTCTAGAGTGTTKTATACTAATATTTCTGCAACCAGCAAAGGAACATAAGTGTTGTTTTGTAAATGTGTCTAAATGCTGTGCGGCTGGAGTACATTAAGAAAAAAAAATGAAACAAGTAATTTTCCTAAGTATAGGTATAAGCAATGGCCTTATGTGCAGGATGTTTAAAAATTTCTTCTCCCATCCAAACACACAGGGCTTAATTTTACTCCCTAGAGTAATACTCTAAAACTCCTTAGGATTAGTTGTATGAACAAAGATTAATTATGCATGTGCTCATAAGGTTTTGGATGTTTTGCACACATGAAATGGACATTTCTGCTAATTTTCATATACTGTGTTCTGAGGTCTCTCTGACAAAATAGATAAATAAATGTTAATTGAATAGACAGTCTCTGAATAATTATCAGAGCCTGGAAAATAATTTATAACACTAATGCTATTCATATAAATTAAAAATATTAAACTCTTTTTCATCTTCATATATTGCCTGTGGGCATGTTTTATTTTGTTGTGACCAAATTCAGACAGAAGAAGAAAATACACAGAACGTGGAAGAAGGGACAGGCTACTCAAGAGAATTATAGGAATGCAGTCAGAGTATGTAGAGATGCAGCGAGGAAGTCTAAGGCCCGTTTGGAACTGAGTCTGGCAAGGGACGTTAAGAACAACAGGAAGGGTTTCTTCAAATACATCAATAGCGAGAGGAGGACTAGGGAAAATGTGGGCCCACTACTGAATAGGGCAGTTGTCCTGGTGACGAAGGATATAGAGAAGGCAGAATTACTGAATGCCTTCTTTGCTTCAGTCTTCACTGCTAAGGGCAGCCCTCATGTATCCTGAAGCCTGGACGTGAGGAAGAAAGTCCAGAGAAGGGAAGACTTCCCTTTGGTTGAGGAGGATAGGATTAGAGATCTTCTGGGCAAGCTTGACATCCACAAATCCATGGGCCCGGAAGGGATGCACCCATGAGTACTGAGGGAGCTGGTGGATGTTGTTGGCAGGCCACTCTCCATCATCTTGGAAAGGTCACAGAGAACAGGAGAGGTGCCTGAGGACTGGAAGAAAGCCAGTGTCACTCCAGTCTTCAAGAAGGGCAAGAAGCAGGACCCAGGCAACTCTAGACCGGTCATCCTCACCTCCATCCCTAGAAAAGTGATGGAACAGCTCCTCCTGGATGCCATCTCCAAGCATATTGAGGAAGAGAAGGTGATCGGGAGCAGTCAGCATGGATTCACCAAGGGGAAATCCTGCTCAACCAATCTGATAGCCTTCTATGATGGCTGGCTGGGTAGATGAGGAGAGAGCAGTGGACGATGTGTACCTTGACTTGAGCAAGGCTTTTGACACTGCCTTCCATAACATCTGCCTAGGCAAGCTCAGGAAGTGTGGGTTAGACGAGTGGACAGAGAGGTGGATTGAGAACTGGCTGAAAGGCTGAGCTCAGAGGGTCGTCCTCAGTGGTGCAGGGTCTAGTTGGAGGCCTGTGACTAGTGGAGTGCCCCAGGGCTCAGCACTGGGTCCCATCTTGTTCAACTTTTTCATCAGTGACCTGGATGAAGGGACAGAGTGCCTCCTCAGTAGGTTTGCTGAAGATACCAAGCTGCGAGGAGTGGCTGATGCACCTGACGGCTGTGCTGCCCGTCAGAGAGACCTGGACAGGCTGGAGAGTCAGGTGGGAGACAAACCTCCTGAGGTTCATCAAGGGCAAGTGCAGATTCCTGTACTTAGGGAGAAATAACCCTAGGCACCAGTACAGGCTGAGGGCTGACCTGCTGGAGAGCAGCTCTGCAGAGAAAGACCTGGGAGTGCTGGTGGATGACAGGTTGACTATGAGCCAGCAATGTGCCCTTGTGGCTAAGAAGGCCAGTGGTCTCGTGTGGTGCATTAGGAAGAGTGTTGCCAGCAGGTCGAGGGAGGTGATCCTGCCCCTCTACTCAGCCCTGSTGAGGCYTCATCTYRAGTACTGTGTCCAGTTCTGGGCTCCCCAATACGAGAGAGACATGGAGCTACTGCAGAGAGTTCGGCTGTAGGGCTACGAGGATGATCAGAGAACTGGAGCATCTGCCCTATGAGGAACAGCTGTGAGGGCTGGGCCTGTTTAGCCTGGGGAAGAGAAGACTGAGGGGGCATCTTATCGGTGTCTATAAATGCCTTAGTGGAGGGTGTCAAGTGGATGGGGCCAAACTCTTTTCAGTTTTCCCATGCGATGGGTCAAGAGCTAATGGGCACAAACTGAACCACAGGAAGCTCTGCCTGAATATGAGGAGGAATTTCTTCACTGTGAGAGTGACAGAGCACTGGAAGAGGTTGCCCAGAGAGGTTGTGGAGTCTCCTTCTCTGGAGATACTCAAAGCCTGCCTGGACGCAACCCTCTAGGTTGATCATGCTCTAGGTGACCCTGCTTGAGCAGGGAGTTTGGATTAGATGATCTCCAGAGGTCCCTTCCAACCTTACTAAATCTGTGATTCTATGACTTTTTGGTACATTTTAAGCACTTTTTGAAGGGGGCTTAATTTGGTTTGAAATCTGAATTACTGCTTTTCTGTATGTTTGTTCTGTTATTTTTTTTCTTTTTCCTAAATCATTTGGCCATTTCTAACACGCACTGACTGCAGGGGTCTTCTCAGGATTGCTGCTAAGCTCCATCATAAAAACTAGAATATGATGTGCAACCAGATTCTTCTACATCTGTCTTCTTCCTGTTCCTGGAAAATCTCCCTCTTTTCCAGCATAGCTGAAAGATACTGGTTTTACACCAGCATAAGATTCTCGGTACTGGTGTGAGTCATGTCCAAAATGGCTTGCGTGATGACGCTAACAGCACAAAATAGCACGAGCCAATCTCAGTATCTCTCCKCTTATTTTTGAAGGCTTCTTGAATTTCCTTCCATTTTTGCACATTCAGTTTTGTACCTACATCTATTTGGAGCAGCATTTTTCCAGGGACATAAATGCTGAATGATACTGAAGATACTGAAGATATTTCTTAAATACCAATTAGCCAGAAACAGTAGTTCTGTTTAGGCAAGCCCAGACTGTTTGGTTTGCCTGACCAATTTACTATCCTTAATCACCTGGTGGCATCATTTGTGTACCATGATACTGAAGATACCAATCATTTATCTCTAGATCAGAAGTTGAAATACTCTTATTAGATTCCTCTGCATTTACACCTATCCTGTGTCTTTCAAAAAAAAAAAGCACTGTGGTGAATCAGCCACATCACTTATCCTGTAGAATACAATACATGTAGAATAAAATCATGTAGAAGACTGAGCTCCTGTTCTATTTGGAACATGATTTTTGGATTTTTCTCTTTTTTCCCCAGATAGTAACACTAAGCATTTCTTCTGAACCAACTTCAGGTCTTTTAGTCTACAACCTAATTCTTTGAGACATTCCTGGTCACTATTTTATTTATTTATTTATTTGCTAACCGCCTGAGAAGATATAGCCCATAAAATGGTTGACTTAACTTCTGATATATCACTGTTAATATTAAATGTATCTGTTGAGGAAGCAATTTTCTGAATCACAATTTTATCTTGCAATAAAAATACATTAACTGTCTTTCTAATGCATGTTGACTTAACCTAATTTCAAAATTCTCTGGTGACAGATACCTGATCAGAGAGGAGAGTTTATCTGATATGATATTTTCACATATGACGTCATGGAATTTTTGAAAAAGAAAATTAAATCTAATTTTGTGTCCATATATTTTCAACACAACTTTTATATACTATCTATGTATTTTTAAAGTGTATTTATGTATATGGCTTACATAAACTTCTATGGTAATGAGTTACATAAGTTAGTTTTTTCTTAAAAAATACTTTTTTGTTTGTTTGTTTGCTTAAAACCTGCCCCCTGGTATTCCCTAGTTCTTTTCAATGAGAAATAAGRGCAATCATTACCTAAACACCGTATTCACATCATTCACTTCTTTATCTGTCATAGCATACTATTATCCAGATCTGTCATACCATTCACTACTTACTTCATCGTAGTTTCCTTCTGACATCTATTTTCCAAGCTGAAGAGATGTAGCCTGTCCAATCTTTCCTTTTTTT
This sequence comes from Rhea americana, assembly GCF_003343005.1. Lineage (NCBI taxonomy): Eukaryota > Metazoa > Chordata > Aves > Rheiformes > Rheidae > Rhea > Rhea americana. The sequence goes on along the minus strand of NW_028186466.1, from coordinate 67,238 downwards.
GGAAGCCATTCCATCTCTCTGGCCTACGTTGCTAGCCCTCTGTAGGTCTGCTCCACAACTACGGAATTCCCGCTGAGGTTCAGTGACCAGAAGTGTGTACAATACATGGAAAAGGTACGCAGTGGCATAAAAAGCCTTTGCATGTGTATGCATGCGCGCACATGAGAGGCAGAGTAAGATGGGGCAGCAAGTTTATACAGTACAATAAGGGTTACTATGACTATTCGACTATGGAGAACAGTCTGGGGGAACAGTAATATAAGAAGCATTTTTTTCACTATTTTTTTGGTGGAATATGACAGAACTAGAAAAGTAGAGTTGACTCAAATTTTCAAAGTTTAAGGGTTTTATATCTATTACAGAAAACTGAATCTTCAATGTTGGGGTAAAAATTGCTTAAACACCAGCCAAACTAGGCTTCCTAAATCAGGTACCAATATCTTATCAGTTAAAAATGTAATCCAATGGTTTTACAAGTTTTGAAAAATTATGGGCAAAACTGAAAAAAACTTGATTTTTCAGACCATTTTAAATTCCTTCTCTTGACAAGATAATTGCATAATAAATTCTGTATCTGTCAATCTACCTTGAAGTAATCTCTCTCATTGCCACTAGAATAAAACTGTGAAAGCCATGCTCACTATTGAATGATTAGGAGTTGCTTAAACATTCTAATAAATCAACCTCTTTACTAGTCATCCACTTTCCTCCCAAATTAACCCCCCTAGTTCTTTGCATTAATACAGTATTTTGCAAGCATTGCTCATGAAAAGCCAAAGCCTATGAACTGTTATGTGCATGAACATCTGAATGAGACCATCTTCATGCATAAAAAACTGATAGAACATGTTCTGTATCTGTACTGCTAATGGCATTTTGCAGACTGAGTAATTTTATAGTTTAAAAAATCCTATATGTCATTGTAAATTCAGAAGAAGGCTATGTCCATGAATGATAGGTAAGGAGATAAAAATAATCTTAAGAAAAATGTTATAATTGAATTTCAGTGATTGAAGTGGCAGATGAAATGCTAAAAAGCCATCAAAACAGTCACAAAAGGAAAATCATAAAAGCTTTTGTTTTTTTAAAGGTCTGTGTAAATTGGATAAAATAATTGCTTATACTAAATTTAGGTATTAAAGAAATTATAAGCTCTTAGAAATAGGGCTAGGCACACAAAAACATTTTTTTTATTTTAATGAAATAAAGACATAATAAATTATTTCTAATGAAAAAAAATAATATCAATTTTGAAAAAAAAAAGTTTATTGTTGAGATTTCTTAATGGAAAATGTTTTGGCTTTTCAGATCTGAATGTTTTTTTCATTAAAAAATGAATTTAATTGAAACTTTAGAAAGGATAAATATCCAAAGTACAAGCCTAATCATTTCCTTTGGGATTAAAAGTTACATCATGTAAACAGGTTTGAGAACTTTTAGGGAGAGGGGAGAAAATATAGAAAAGTGTTTGGAAGTTGAGGAAAATAGAATTATTATTATTTGTTTTGTTTTGTTTGGCACAAAACCAGCAAGTCAACTGCTCATACAGAACTATGTATTACACACAAAAATTGGAGAAATTGCTGCAGAGACACCATGATCTATTTATGAAGCTTTTTACTTTTGCTATCATGGAAAGGTAGACATTTTGTACATTTCATTCCCCACCAGTTCAGAATGTCATTTTGTGAACTCTTTAAATTCATAGGAGGAATTAAGAGTCAAATCAACAAAGTACTCAATGATATGCATGGAATTAAACACTTGAATAATCCCACTGAAGCCAATGGGATCAGTCACAGCCCTGAAGCTGCTGATGTGCTTCAGTGCTTTGCTGAGTAAGAGCCTTAAAGAAGATTTTGAGGGGAGTTACAAAGCTGTCTTTTCGTCTTTACTCAGCTCAAGACCCTAGCTGTTTGGACAATGATTATTCTGCTTTTTATTGATAGATATGGTGTAGTCAACACAAATTTGACTTTAAATCTGACCATGTTCACTGCTTCAGGGAGAGATGAACAAAGCTGCCTGAAGAGTAGGCTTTGGTGCTCTTGGAAGAAAAAAAGAAAAAGAAAAACAAAAACAAAAACAAAAAACAAAAATTTCCAAACATACATCTGATTGATGGCTGGTGGAATGAAGTTTTCCTTCCATGGCATGATGAGTGTTTTAGGGGCACAGAGCCAGAACGAGCAACAAAACTGCCGTTAAATGTAAGTGAAATATTCTGTGCTTACAAAGGTTGTCTCAGCAGAGACATTTCTATATATTTGTCTAACCTCATTTGGCTGTGATAAAGCACAGCTCTACTGTGCTTATGATGCAGATATCTAGATCCCAAATTGTGTAAACATCTGAAATACCTCCAAGGTATATGACTGGCTTTGCACGCTCCTGGAGCTGCTGTGGGCTGGATCCAGACACCAATAGAACACTGCTAGGGTCCAGATATTAGGCAGTGGGAATGCTATGGGGGCTCACTTTTTATATTAGATGAGTGAGTAGCACATTGGCCCAGAGAGCAAAAGACTTGTTTCCAAGATCTTCCTCAGCATAAAAGACTGAAATTGATACATTCATCTTGCCCAGAATAGGACTTTATTCAGGTTATAAGCAGTAGCAGTAATGTGTTTTTCCTGCCCTCCTGAAGCTTTTAACTGTGTAGAAAGAAAGTGAAGATTTATAGGGGTCAAAATGTGCATCAGAAAAAAATTTTAGAGCAAGCTTATTATGGTGCTAACTTGCAGTCCTCATTCAGGTACATCATCTCTGGGTACTGGGTGATATTTCAGACTTGTCTGGAGTCGTGTCTTAATAAATTCCGGGAGTTTTCCCACTTAGTCTGAGGATTTTTTTCACTGTCCTTCTGGAGAGCTTTCCCTGTGCTTAAGGGAAACTATTATTCACCACAAACAGAGGTAAAATATCAAGGCCTGGATGCTTCATCTATTGGATCCAGCTCATATTACACATAAAATGAATTCAGAGTCACTCTGCTTCCTGTGTTTTGTACAAATACAGCTGGATTGTAGGTGCTTACACCTTTCCATCCCATCAATAATTAAACATGGATCTTATGTTGACTGATTACTTTAATGGTTTGCAACACTGCATTCAATTCTCATTTCTTTTCCTGAATTCTGTAGTTGATATTCAATGCTAGTAATATTTCTGTAGAAATATTGAGCCTTATTGTCTTTAACGATTTCATATGGTACATAACCAGCAATTCCCAAAATATGTTACCAAGTGTTTGAATCCTCAACTCTTTCCAAGTCTATACTGCAACGCCATGGCACTGAGTGCTTTTAACTAAGACTAGAGGGGATTTTTTTCAAAAAAAAAAATTAGTATATTCAACAATCACTCCTGATAAATGATAATTTGAGGGTTTTGACAACCAGTCTTGCACAAAATTTGTGCTTAATTTTTTTGTGAAATGGTATCTGGTTTGTTTCTGTGCTCATCCATTTGCTGTATGTCCTGCTGTGTTGACAAACTGAGGCTGGACAGTAAGAAGACAGATCTTTCTCAGTTTGTCTTAGCTACTGCACTCTGGATCAGAGGAAAGGAAGGAAATTTGCATCCCTGAGGAAAAGCATGAGGCATGTATGACTGGCAGTCATCTTCAGTGCCATGAGATACAGGGAAGGAGCTTTATGTTGGAGGAGCTTCATGGAAAAACACCTGCAGAAGGCAGGGATCAGAGACGGTCAAGAGGCAAAGATTTTCTAATGAATTGATCAGAGTTTGTGGAAACTCAGGAATCTGCTAGAATTTTCTGATCTGACAGCAAACCCGAAGGGAATAACCTACCTCACAAAGAACTGGCTGGGTGGCTAAGGTTGGTTATTTAGACACACTTTCATTTTTATTTTGTCTTATCCAGAGCATTTTCTGTTCTCTTACACAAGCCACTTTGCAGTACTTATATGTTCTGGTAACACTTAAATTTGTATCTTAAAATCTTCTTAATGTTTTCATCATCACCACACAAAGGAAAAGGATAGATACATCTCCAAGCTCAGGTTATGTGGATTCTTGTCATATCTGCCAAGAAAAATCTGTATAATACTTTTACACAAACAAAAATCCTCTAAATATTGGAAAAAAGAACATTTTATTCATTTTCATGAGCAACTCTCCGGTTAACACTACCCACTATTCTTGTGGAAATTAATGGCAGTCTTGATTGTAGGTCTTAGTCTTGAAATCTAGGTTCAAACATATCTAGTGCAAGGCACAAAACAGCAGAAGAAATCAAAAGCAGAAGTTATTACTGAAAATGTGGAAGTTTCTGCATAGTTAGAAGGAATTCTAAGCACTTCTGAATATGAGGCTGTCTCTGGGCCAATAGGAAGTCCTGGGATGCATACACTAGAAATAAAAAGGTACTAGAAGTCACAAGTAAACAGTTTTCAGAGAAGAAAAAACTTCACATAGTGGAAAATATTTTAGATGGAAATGATTTAGGTAGAATATATGTAGTCTCTTTTCCTGTAGAGCATTTCATTGTCATTTCTATGGACAGTCAATGTCTGAATGACTTCTTTAGTTTATATATAGCTAATGCATTTGTGCAAGAGGGTCAGGGTCTCACTCCTTACTTGTAAGTGGAAAATTCTATACCACTGATGTTTGTATTCCAACCTTCCTGGATATCTGCATATTGCATGTGGTATAATATAAAGCAGCAAATAAGAAATCCCATCTAACTTTCCCTACAGGAGGAAAGACTTTGAAAATGCAGTTTTAAATTCCTCTTGCTTTGATGACTTGATAAAAGATTCCAAAAGGAGCAGGATTGACTTTGGACTGGGAAAACCTCTAAAACATGAGTAGATTAACATGGTATAAGTTCCAGACATTGCTAATGTTCCACCTGTAGCTGAAGTCCGTTATTCTTCATCCTATTTACAATGTTCAGGAAAGACGAGGGAGCAACTGGAAAAAGTCCAGAGCAGAGTAGTAAGAATGATCAGAGAACTAAAAGACATTGTCTGTGAGGAAAGATCAAAAGAACTGAGGACATTAAGTCTAGAGAGGAGTAAAGGCAGATATAATAGCAGCCTTCCAGTATGGAAACATTATTGCAAAGAAGGAAGAATAGCTATTTTCAATGATAGGCAACTAACAGTAAAGAAGAAACAAAACAATAACAAATCAATGCATAAAAGATTTGCATATCCTCCTTTGTATTCAGTGGCACAACAGAAAAGCTAAGAAAAGAAGATTACAGAGGCCCAACATTTACTTGGGCCACACCACATGGCTGCTTGCACAGTGAAACATTGTGTAAAGGAACAGCATGATCCAAATTTCCAGTAGTGCTAAGAAATAAGTACTAAAAAGCAGTATAATTTTCACTCACAGAATTACTGCTTTTTTGGAGCCAAGGAAGCAGCGGGGAGCAGAGGGATGGTTTCTTGTTTCGTTTTTTTTTTTTTTTTTTCCTGTGGCAAAACATTCCAATATTAATTCATTGCTGTTTATAAAGTGGTTTACTTCTTCAGATGAAAGGTATGACATCAGTGCTTGGTATTATATGATTATTAATTATTATTATTCCTTATTATTTTGCAGGCCAAGAAGCTATTACAGGCCTCATAAAGTTTAGCACTTCAGCTTTTGTACTTTGAATCAAAAAAAGAAGAAAAGAATAAAAGTTTAAACTCTGCAAAAAACAGAACTCTACTCTGCAGTCCTCAAGGAATTTATATTTAAAGAAAGAAGTAGAAATAATGGAGATATTCCTCCAGGGGAAAAATAATCAAAACTTTTTAAGAGAGAGGCAGCTGCTGGTCCGATTTTTTAGTGTTCTAAATTGATGTAGTTCCCTTGATTTTATTTGGGGTAGTAAGGTGAACACTTAGCTGTTAGCATTTTGAGAGTCAAACTTTAAGTTAATAATTCTTTTCATGTTACTTTTAATAAACTTTTGTTCTGGGTCTTGAAAGCTATTGTGTGTGTAACAGATGGGCAGTCAGAAACATGTAGGAATAGTTACATGGATTCATTAATAAAGCCTAGGCCACCACCTTAGTTCATGTAAATCAACTTAGATGCTTTGAAGTTAATAAGGCCATGCTGATTTATTTCAAGTGAGTTTATACAGTCACTAATGTTAGAAACTTAGATTACCCACCCAGTTGAAACTGAAATGACAAAACAAAGAATCAAAAAAATGATTAAAGCGTATTAGTATAACATCAAATGCTGTGTGCACCATTGTCATCTTCAACTACCAGAACTGTTGTCGTCTGATATAATTGCCCTTTTTTAGCAGATGAAAGACATCTTTCCTCTCAAGTGTATTGTTGAGGTTGACACACAGGCTTCCTTATTTGTTTAAAATCACTGAACTGATCCTTGGTGCCATTGTCATTGGAATATGTTCATTTTGTTGCTCACTAGAATTTTTAACACGCAGCTGGAGCTACTTTTTAGATAGAGTTGCTTGTATTTGTGGTCAGTTATGTGTTTATTCTTAGATATATCAAATTCAAGCAAAGCACCAGTAAACTAGCCTGAATTCCAAATAGGGCCCCATCCCCCAAACATTTGTCTCTTTGGCAGAATTCAAGAAAACAAAAATCTATATTTCCCAGTAACTTGGAAATATTCTGAGCTAACATTAAAACTAAAGAACTTCTATCTCAAAAGAAACAAAAATATTTAAAATGATCAAGTTGTGTGTAGAGTTGAATAACGGTTGCAAATGTGGAACTCCAGCTTTGGGATCATAATACATGAAATACTGTGTATATAAAACAAATCTTTCTAAATGATACCTAAACAAAATGGAAAGACTCATGACCATATTTACTGTCAGGCACCTGAAATCTCTCATCCAAATGAGTGATTTCAGATGAGTTGCCAGTCTTTTTGGCAGCTGCAGGCAGAAGTTTTTCACAAATCAGAATGCAAACATAACTCCAGACAGGTAGCTTTTGGCAGAGAAGCAACAGCAGCAACACTGGACATTAGTGGCACATTTCCATGCACTTGGTGAGTTGCACTTGATGAGAACTCAGTGAGTTCTAAGTACCTGCCCTCTGAATTCTGGAGAAGAGAAATCCTGCTGGAGACCTGATACAACACGAAGCACAATTAGCCCTGATTGTTTGGTGCTGTCTAGGCTTACTTTACATCCTACAGAGAATACTGCAGCCAGACCTCTCTGAGGGAGCTGGAGGGTAATGTTATTCTTAGAAATCTTTCATCTCGAGCAAGCTTTCTAGGTAAGATCTACAGCTCTTTTCACTTGTCAAAAGCAAGTAAAGTGTAAACTGAGCTCACAAAGACCTTGTTGTTAGCTTTGGCCACAGTATCTCATCTTTTATTTTGATCAAAAGAAAAAAGAGATGTCCTTCAGACTGTAAAAACCAACTCCAACAGAACTCTGTTTAGGGAACAGGGAAAGGAACTGCTAGCATGTTCAAATTGAGAAGTGATGTAATGCTCACATTATACATTTACAAAATATGATTGTTTAGCCCTTACTTATACATTGGTACTTGAACGTGAGGAGTGAGTAAAGGTTGCACTTTTACAGCAAGATAAGAGTACTGGTTCCCGAGTACCCTCTCCACCAGACAGCCTGACCTTGCCATGCCCTCAGGATCAGCACTGCAGCTGCAGGAGGAAACCTCACTGTCTTCCAACCTTTCTGGCAAAGAAAGGATGGATCAGCCAACCTGTTGTGGAGTATGCCAGCTCATAACTGTACTTTTACACTTGTGTGTAGTATCTCTTTTGGCTCAAGGCTCATGCAGCTTAGGTCTATTTCCCTTTAAATGCTGTTTCATTGCCCAAAGGGAGTGAAGAAGGAATTTCCCTTCTCCAATGCCTTAAATGATTTCTGGGTCACTGCAGGCTTTCAAGCTATTGAAAATCTCTCCTTTGGTATCTTTTACGAGGGCCTGGATGTCCCCCCCTTTCCTTCATCCTTACTGCACATTAGCATAGGAATAGTATTCTGCCATGAGTAAAAAGTTTTGGTTCTTGGTAGGGATAAAGTGCCTGCCACATTATGACTGCATTTTGTTTCCTTCACTGGAGAGGCACTCTGGCACCCAAATTCTGCTCCCTGCTCCCAGGTCCTCACACATCCATATCCAAGAAAGTCTTCCTCCTTGTTTCTCTCACTCAAGTCAATGGGAAATTCCTCTTCTTAATACACTGTTCTCATCCCAGTACAGAACTCTCACACTTAATAACATTTCCTACTGTGACTACCTGGTATAAACCCTTAAATGGTCAGCACCTTTTTGGTATCCAAGCAATGTTTTTTCCAGGCTGGTTACAATTAGAGAACATGTGAGAACTACAGATAACTTCAGTTCCATATTTCCACATTAGAAGTTCTTGTAGCTATCAGAGTTAAAAATTTTCAGGATATATACAATATCACAGCCAAATTTTTTTCACTTCACATAATAAATTGAAAATTGGTTACACCTTAAGCTGCAGACAGAGATTTTGCAAGAAACTTCATCCTAAACATGTTTCCTCCAGAAAGAAGTGAAAATATGAAAACAGGAGTTTGTAATGAGAGAATCTTCACCTTGGCTATTGTATGAACACGAGCATACCCTTTGTAATAAAGGGGATAGGGTTCAATCTCAATATATGATGTAACACTATTCACACTAACAATATAATTTTATAGATAATTTATATTCTATATACTGCAACATTTGTCATTCCTTCTGCCTTTCACTAGATGAATAAGGTTTACAGAGAGATTTCTATACTTGTATAGAGTTAGTATTACATTCTCTTTTTTTCCTTTAATTACCTTCAACCAAGCTTTCGGATTGAGCAAGGCCATTTCTGCATGAGGATTAGTCTACTCATCTGTATAAATTTGGGGCATTAGGTTTTAAAGTATAGTTTTCCCCCTTTTAAATATCACTGGCAAGTCTGACTGTAAGCTGGAAGAAATTACTCAAAAGAAAAGGGGCTCTACTTTTCTCTAACTTTCTTGGGGAAAAAGTATAGAAGAGAATCTGGGGCAGTGAACAAAATTCACTTCCAGTCAAAGCTGCTGGACATTCACAGTAGAATCTGATTATATCCAATATATCCACAAGTTAATGTGAGAGGACAGTAATCTCATTAACTATGGAAACAGCAAGCAAACAGCAAGAAAATAGCTAATGATTGGTAAAAGCATTCAAGCAGCACTCCTTTGTGTTTCATTACCAATTTCGTGTAATCGAGATTTAGCTTAGCTAATAAACACAGTAACCATCAGCTGTGCATTATTTTGTTTTTATTGTCTTCAAGTAATAATCAGAAGCAGGAGAGCACTGTTAAATGATTAAATCTATTAAATGTTAACATGAATGAGTGAATGAATGAATGAGTCTTCTGACATGATAAGTTTTGGCATTTTTTCCATCTCTCTTGCTGTCATGTTTCCCTTTATATTAAGTAGTATCACACACTCTTTATAAAAGCACTCAACAACTTGCAAGTCAGCAAGAATCTCTTTGTCTGTGTTCTGCTTAAGTCAATAGCTGTTGACCTAATAGACTGCAGGATAATATGTTATAATAACTATGTGGAATGGTTGCACAGAGAGACCCAATTCTGTCTTCCTACTGTTTTAAGTTAAAAATAATGTCAATGAAATCAATCCAATGTCCAGGCCTAGCCTAGAGGGAAAGGTCACTGTTAAAATTTAACACTAGTTTGGAAAGAATTCATCTTAATCTACAAGTGTGTCTGAATAATCTTAGAAAGTGCAGTTATTAATTTTTCTTAAGTGTATTTATAAAAAGGAACTATATTTTAATTCAGAAAAGAAGGATTAGACAGGAAAAGTGTATAAAAGGAAATCTATGGAGTTTTTTAAAATGTTAAAAATAAATCTGACATCCCATTCTTTAGGTTATATACACAGCTCCATACAGGCTTCATAGGGTTTAGAGGTATGCAAATCTGCCTGACTGAATAGTGCTCATCAAATCAAAATTTTGACAGACACAGATCTTCCTATAAAAATCATTTGAGAGACTTTTAGAGACTTTACATATTGTAAATGTCTTCTTTTTCTTAATTATTATTTTGGAGAGGGACATAAAAATGTTGAGGTCTTCATAAAAATTAAAATTAATAATAAAAAAACCCTGAGTCCTGAAAACAGTTTTTAAAAGAGTTTCAGGGAGCAATGAATAATATTTCTTTTAGCAGTATGTAATGAAGAAGTAGCATTTGGTTTTAGGAAAAAAAAAGAACATAGTTTTTTAGTTGAAAAATGAATATTATATTTTCTTTAGATAAGTAAAAAAAAAGGATGTCCATCTTGATTCACTTTCTGGTCATTCATAAAGTATTTATTTACTATGTCAGCAAATATATGTTTTATTAAAAGTAGTCACCAAAGCAGTTGTATGGAATAAAAGTCAGATCACAGGCTTGGTGCTATGTATTTACATTATTTTTACTTGAGATATATTAATTTATGGAACATTTGAAAGAAACATTAGAAGAATTTGCTTTTCGGCTAATGTTTTCTAATACCTTCTAGTATACAGTAAAAATTCAAATTCTTAAGAACTAACCAGATTTACTATTCTTTCTGCAATCCCCTCTTCTGAAGGGCAGATGTAAAATGTAACTTTTCTGATATTTAGATGAAATTTATTAACAAACTGTAGAAAAAAATATGCCACTGATATAGGAAATTCCCAAGGTTTTTTCTAAGGATCTTAGTTGCTGTCATGACTACAGTTGAGAGGAAGGCTTTTCTTCCAAATAATTTTGTAATAGGAAATCACATTGTCCATTTATTAAAATGGTATTCTGAGAATTCTGGCTACAAAGAATTAAAATATACAAAAAAATCTTCATTCAGCCAAAGTTCTCGATTCCATGTTTATGATAGGTGATTTGTGGTTTAGCTGTTGTGAATCTTGAGATCGATATTTACAGAATCCACACTAGTGCCTATGATCATCTTGCTGTAGGCTACTAAACATTTGTATCTTGGTAATAAATTATTTAGAAATCCCAAATTTCTACTTTATTGAATGGTTTTTTGAAGCGCACAAGGACCACAAGACAAGACACTAAAAATGGTGTATGCAGTAAAGGTGAATGTCACCCAGAATGCTAGGTTTCCTCAGAAGTCCCTTACATAGTAGAAGCATCACTCTCAAGGCACTTGGCACTTGACACTTGCCAAAAGAATGCAAAAGTAATTCACAAGTGATTAAGTGATTTCCCTCCCCACCTCCTGTCTCCTTCTCTTTACATAGTTGTCTAGGCAATTTTGTCTGTTCAGCCTAGTTATAACAGAAGACAATTTGGGATAAAAATGTAAATGGATGGCCAGAGGGGTTCAAACAATACAGCTTCAATCACAGTGATCTTATTTTCCTTTCTAGTTTCCTCTCTATCCTATGAATACAAAGTGGAACTGTTCTTATTGGACTTTATTTGACAGAAGGGTATCTATGGGGAAAAATGCAAAACTTGAAATCTTTCAGAAATTTTCAAGTTTTAAATAGCTAAGAAAAAATATTGGATGGAAATAAATTTTCAAGTTGATTTGTAAAAAATTTGTACGTAGGGGAAAATGTATGAAATGTCATAAATTATTAAATAGTGTATTTTTAAGAACTGGATTGGAATCTCATAAACAACATCTTCATTTAATTTCAGTAAAGGAGAGAGATTTATTTTTTCCTGATGAATCCAATATACTGAAGTGTCACACTTCTCCAAATTCCCTTGAATGACGGGCTCAAAAATGGTTCTGCACAAGTTGTCGGTTGAAGTCTAAGGAAAAGGAATGCTGAACTGGCATGCCAAAGAGATGAGCAAAAGGCACCAAGAAGCTATTTGATTAGGTGCTGCACCTCTGAAAAGGCAGAAATAGGTAGAGAGGAAACTAAGGACAGTTTGACAGGAAAGGTGAAGCAGTAAACTGTGTGCAGGGCAATTTGTCACACGCTAGGAATAATACAGTAATACCGTACATAATATCCCATCATACAGGGATAACCTTTATTCTTTCTGAAGAGGTTTGCTATATTGCAAATTTCAGTTTTCATGTTTCTTTTCCTGAATTACTAAAATAAGTCCTAAAGTAAGTTACTAGGCTTCTCCTAAGTGTTCCCTATCAGTTTGATCATTGGTTCATGAAGTTGCAACTATGGAGTGATTCCTAAAATTATATAATGTTGACTTCTCCAGTGCGGCTTAGAAGGCTTTACTCAGTAGCCATAGTAAAAGGTACACGTCTTTGAAATCATCTAGAGCAATAAGTAATAAGTGAAACTCCCCAAAAGTCATAGTTCCTTGACTGACATGCCCGCAGCCCTGCAGGAATGTACAAGCAAAACACCATGAGGGTCAGTAAGATCGCTTTACTGTGTCATTGCTTGTGGCATATTCCCTGCTCAGGTTATAAGACTTGTGTTAACAGATTCTCATAAACAGCTAAAGTACTTCTGGAACTATTTCATCCCTGACTCCAGTGTCCCTTGTCTTGTTTATAGATCTTCTCTGGGTACAGCCTAGCTTTCCAGAATCAACCTTTTTGATTTCTAAAATGCTTATTACAACTTCAGACTCTAATACCTTAACAGTTTACATAACAAGACTTCTTTCATAACCTGCAGCAGATACGTAGCTCTGATACGTATGGAGATAGGCTCAGCTCCCTCTCCTATGTTTCTCCCATAGCTAGAGGAGAGTAAACTTTTAGATCCACAGGGGTCAGTGCCATCCAGAGCCTGGATCCTCTTTTATACCAACATCCATGCCTGGATCCTTTATACAGGCACCACTGAACCATCTTTGGCACAAACTTGGCAGGGGATGTCTCCATGTCTGCAGTATAGAACCTGCATCAGGCTGCTGTATCTTGGAGGGAAGGAGGAAGTATTTAGCATCTTCCTCTTCCTCATGAACACCAGTCTACCAATCTGTCATCTACCACCTGCGTGCTCAACAAAACATCACATTTTCTCTGGGGAGCTGCAGCAATATTTTAGGATTATAGGTGATACCTGCCCTGCATTTAACAGCAGAAGAGAAATGCTAATGGGAGGCAGGAAGAAAGGAGAGGCAATGAAGGACTTTCTCACTCCTACTTCCAATAAATTCACACAAACTGTAACAAAATACACAGATGTTAACCATGTTATACTGAGTCAATCTGCTTGACTAAATAGGCTAAATCCCCATTGTCAAAACAGACTATATCCCATTTAGGCATGAAAGTTGGCTTTTCCTTCTCTACTTTATGCCAGTCTCCACAGATCTTCAGTCAGATTCATGAGATATTCATCCCTGGGCTTTCTGTCAATATTTCCTCCCTTTAGCTGGAGTCTCCTCTAGCAAAACACTGTCATTTTTCTTTATATCCCTCTTTTATCTTCTCCTGTGTTGTGGTGCTTACAGGGATTTTAGCAATTAGCATTCTTATCTGGCTGCTGTGCTGATCAACATTACTGCTTTGCTTCCTTGTGGTGGACTGTTTTTCTCGTCTCTTTTATTATCCTGAAAAAGCAAGACCAGGGTAGGGCTACATTTACACAATGTGGTGTGGTCCCTAATTTGAGCTCCCATCTACTGAGGCAATAAAAAATATAAGCGCATCAGTAACAGTACTGGTGAAAGTTGGTAAAATGTTTCAAGTTATCTACATTTTGACTATTTTTTTTTATGTTCAGAAAAGTAAATGGGAGAAACCATTTTTAACTAACTAGAGAATTGCTTATATTTCATGTTTTATTTTTGAACTTACAAAAATATCTTGGAAATTATCACAGAACTTCTCCATTTCTTTAAGAAACTTATTATCACAGCAACTTTTCTTCTCTGTTAAGACCTACTGACATTTTAAAATGTAAAGAAAAGCTCCTGACCTGTGACCTCAACACAATTTCTTATATTTGTCATATTTGATTTCTCTTCTTACCATCTCTGCTCTATGATTTGAGCTCATTCTTCAGGATTAAGAATGGGAGTACTCAGCCCTTATGATGGCTTATAGAACAGGAGTATTTTGTTACAATCCAGTTGATAGGGTAAAATGTAAGGCAACATGATTCAAGCAGAAGACAGACCAAGCAATGTAGATCAAGAAGCAGCTAGCTATGATGCCTGTGACTTCAGTAGTGATCTCAGACAAAGTCATGGATGCAAAGCTCACAGCTGCAGCTTATCTAAGTGCAGTTCTTGTTTAATCATTACCAGTGGCTAGCATCCAAGCACTGGTAAATTGTGAATGTGGCTACCTCAGACTCAGCAATTTTCTGGATCACTTAGTATCTATCACTTAACACCTGCACCTATCTATCCCTGTTGCACTCCTATCTCAACATTTCTCCTCTATGCTGTCAAAGAGATTTACTGACACTATTGGTTGCATCTTGGAGCTGTAAGGAAGTACTCACAAAGGCTCTAGGTTTTTTACTGTCTCTACTTCTAGCTCATAGCACATTGCTACTAGAGCATTTTGTGAAACAGGTGTTTAAAGCAATAATGAATTTGACATCACAAAGAGGAGTAAAACACATTAAACCTCAACTATGGTCTCATAAGACACTGAGTCAGAAAAGTTTACACAAAGTAAGCTTTTTTTTCTAAAGTTTCTAGGCATCTACCTTCCTAATTCCTGTCAGTATCCCAAAATCCTTAAAGAAGCAATGACATAAAACTTCAGTAGCATTTAAAAGCTATAGATCTTTTACTTGACACATGGAAGACCCTTTCTGAAATTTACTGGCAAATTAAAAACGTAAAATTTGCATCCCACTGTGGAACACTGATTATTCTTAGACATTTAGAGAGAGAGAAGATTAAAATGTGAATGTAATAATATGTGTCTTAAGTGCTTAGTAACTTCAGTATGTAACACTTTTTCACTAAAGGAATTTATGGGGTCGAGTCCTTAAAGAGCATAGGAAATGGTTTCTGCAGTGATAGTAAGCTTCTGCATGTAAACCTTGGTCTCGTGGAATTTATAGATTTCATAAGTAGCAGTTGTTATCTGAATGACCAGAGTGCCACCCTCCTGAACAATAGCCCTGCTAGGAGTAGGCACTATTCAAATGCTAAGCAAGGAAAGACCAGAGACTGTTATCAAGGCCAGCATATATGGCTGTAACCAGAACCGGCCAAAAAGCATTGTCAAATCCTTTTTTGTCGGTCTAATTAAAGAAGAGGCATTTCTTTTTCAGAAATTAAATGCATCCATGGCATTCTTCCTGTTCCTTTGTGTAGAGTGCCAAAGTTTAGGCACTTCATTTTCTAATTTTATTTCATTTCATGAGGTTTTTATAGTCTCTTGGGATACATTTTCCATTATTTCACAGTATCTAACAGATATTTAATCTGTGCTAGTTAGATAGATTCCCCTCATAGTGAAAGGAATAGCACCTCCAGGAATTCATCTCAGAAAATGGGATGAGCTACCTCTTTAGGTATTCTCTCCATCAGCTACAGAAGAAGTCTCGACAACCAGTGTGCCCTCAATGCCTAGTTACATGTCTGCAGATATATGAAGTGAATGCAGCTCTTAATGTGATTTTACTGATTGTTCTATGATTTTGGGGAAACAAACATTAGACATTAATCAAATAAAACACAGAGCTATTTCTAACTCGACAATTTTCAGTTTTTCTGAAAATACATGGAAGGATGTTAAGATGGAGTAGGTAAGGAGTTCTTTTCTGAGCATATGCTCAAAGTTTAAGTATATAGCAAATGCAGACATCTCCTGTTCGTTACATTTCTTTCAAGTTTTGTTTCAACATAGGAAAGGTACTGCAATCTAGGCCTTTTTTTTGTGATTCTGTGTGCAGATGTCTAGGCAATGCAAAAACTGATTTGGAGCATCTTAGGAGATTATTTGGGGATGGCAGAATCTGTTTTTCCTAGGTTTTACAACCCTGAGTTTTGTTGAACTGTGTGATTTGAATGGTCAACCAGTCTTGATTGTACATTTATAAAGGGTAGGGGGTTTTTGTCACTGAGAAGTTTATTTTCTCTTATTCTCTCTCTTTTTTCTTTATTTTTAATCAGAACAAAAGATTATTCGTCATAGCTAACAATCATTTGGGCATCTGAAATATCCACTAAGAAGGGAGGCATTTTCTGATTTTTAAATGCACTAACTTTTTCTCACACTTAGTCAGATTATGGTCACTAGTTCCAAAAAGGCTTGACTTCAGTAATTTTAATACCATGCTGTGGTTTGTTTCATGAGGGGGATGCCTCACAGCCCATAAGTTGCATTCCTTTTTGGTGAAACTAAACTGAAAGGAGAAGTTCAGGAGCACACCTAATGCACATCAGCTGCACATTCAGCCCATGGGACCAGGCTGAATTTTGTTTGAAGCAAAACCTCCCTGAAATGTGTTTAGGTCATGTATTGGGTATCAATGGCAGGAGTTCAGTAGCTGGGAGCTGCAGGAGTATCAGCTCTGGCCAGCTCCAAAATGGATAGAAATAGTCCATGGTACACCAAAACCCAGTCAGTTAAAGGAGGACATGGCGCCTCTGCTCAGACTTACATAAGAAAAAATGGCAGGAAACACATGAGGAGATGTAGGAAGAGAGATGTTTGGAGAAAGATGGGGAGAAACAGAGGAGACTCTGCTGGGCACACATCTAGAAACACTGTGTGCCAAGGTAAGGACACTTCTGAAGCAACCGTAGCCACCCCACACCAGGGCAGAGGACAAAGAGCAAGTAGCAAAGAGCAGTGGAGGAAAATGAGTAAGTAAGAAGCAAGAAGCATCAGAAAGAAACCATTATACACATAATCACACTCTTGCGTACCACCCGTCATCACCTCTATGAAGGATCTAGTGGGGTGGCGAACACAATACCATGGCCAGCAGGGCAAAGGTACCCCCAGCCTGGACTTGTTTCATGGTGCCTGCACAAGGCGATTGGGCAGGCACAGGGGTAAAGCCATATTCAACCAAGATCATCCTAAGATCATACATGTAACCGAGGTGTTGTAACACTGCATATGCAGCGTGTTTAAGCCTTCATGGGAGGAAAGAGATAACAGCTTTATCATTAGAGTAAACAAAATATGACCAGTGGAGGGAGGGATTGACTACAACTTTGGAATCAGAATTAACAAAAAATAAAAAAAAAAAAAATAAAAAAAAAAAAGATGATGCAAAAGTACTTTTGGGTTTGTTGACCAGCTTGCTGCAGTGTTAGTGGTGAGTAATGATACCAAGTCCAACCTAACTAACTTAGAAAAGAGTCTGTCAGGCTATTAAAGTATTATGAACATTATGCAGTCCAAACACTTATAGGAGATTTAAATTCTGTTTACCACTGCTATGTGTTTTAGAGATCAGTGTAAAGTGATAATGATGAATCTGAATCATTATCTTTGTTTGAGCTTCCATCTATCTGATCAAATTATTTAAAGATTGATTCTGATTGTATCTTACTGGTATTACACCAATGTAGTTCCAGTGATGTCAGTTAATATACATCATTTTCTGGAACACATGAAGGAAAACCAGAACCATGTTCTAAGCTGTATGGCTTCAGATAATGGAGTTAGCTCTTCTACTCTTATGATAGTTTGATATCAACACAATTTCACTGAAGTCTATAGAGCTATACTGGGTTCAGACTGAATGACAGAGTGGAGAATCATTAATAATGAAGAAGTTCTTGAAGAAAAATGTTCTTTCAGGTTCACAGAACTAACAACATGTTCAAGATAGCAAGTTTTCAGATTACAGTCTCTCAAAGGAAGGTGATCAGAATCCAGTTTAATTCTTTGAAGGTAGGTGGAATTACTTTGCATAGTGTAAATTTCAGATTTTTAAGGCAGATGTCGGTAAACTTTAGAACACCTGCAATAAGTATATTTTCTTTTATGTTGTACCTTTAATGAGAAATGATGAATAGTAGTAACTACAAATTGATTTATCTGAGGAGAAAAAATTGTGACACGACTGTAAAAATATGGGATTAGTCTTCAGTTTAGCCCAGTTATATTTAATTGAAGATGCCTGAATACACAATACATCAATGAGTGTCAAAGGGTCAGAGTTAAGTAGTTATATGAGGGTCAATCCTATTTGATATAGTAAAGGGAAAGGAAATTCCTGTGAGAAAGAGAACATTAAAACAGCCAAATAAAAGTATTAAATATAGTGTAGTCCAAACATGGGTAAGAGAGAGAATGATTTATCATTGATAATCTAATTATAAACTAAAGCTAAAAAAAAATAGATGACAGAATATGAGTCCTAATGGAAGAGTGAAGAAGCAGATTAATTCAGTATTAAGGAATCATTTATGTATATTTTATTTTATATATATATATGTATTTCTTTTTTAGATTATACAAAGAAAATACAAAAAGAGAACGATTAAAAACTGGATGGTGTTATAATACTGAAAATGAGTAAAGAAAAAAAAAAAAAAAAAAAAAAAAANAAAAAAAAAAAAAAAGAAAAAGCTCTACTATCTATCTAAGGACCTGATCCACCAGACATATTCAGACATTCAGCCAGGAATAAGAGCTATGTATGAGCATACTTAAGTCACCAGTGAAATTATCCTCCAATCCATATTAGAGACAAATGCAAGACTGGACCCTTGGGTCATGGCTTCACAGAGATTTATGAGTTCATTTAACACTATATAAATGAATTATTTCATTGATTTCTTTGGGACTGCCTACATACATAAAATGAAGCAGAGGTTTAAATCTTTTCTGATTTATATCTTTAGATTATAATCTTCTCATTTTATATACCAGTTTGAAAAAGTGGTCTGAAAATAAATAAATAAAAAAAAAAAAACTAATTTGACAGCAATTTGACTAAGTTCTATATTTCTGAAGAGTTGTTGGCTCTCTTTTGATTCCAGAAAAAGTAAAGATATATTCTAGTTGGAAAGCAATGCAAGAAGGTGCATATAAATTATCTCACTAAGTACCTCCAGTGATCTGGTAGGTGAGATTGAATCTTGAAGTATGTGTTTGAGAATATATAAACCCAACAAAACAGTAAATAGAAAAATAAATAGAAAAAGACTTGTGTTACAAACATGAAGCAAGAGGTGGGGGAAGAGTGGAGGAGAAGAGAGGTACTTAGACAGCAGTAACCAATCAGTTGGTTTTCACAGAGCTAAATGTCGATTTATTTTCATGCAATTGTGCAGTGAGTGAAGAAGTCCTACAAAACTGACAGCCCACATAAAAGGCAAAGTTATAAGTCAGTCTATTCCTTTATGATTTTTTTTTGAAAAGGAGAGAAGGGATGGTGCTGGTGCCAGTGTTCAGTTCCCTTAGGAACTGTAGCAGTTACAGTGGGAAATGAACAGCAGTGCATAAGACATCCCTGTATGTACAGTAAATACTACATTGTTAAATTACAGATAACTCAAATGTATTATTTTTATTTTCTACTGCCCTTATTGCTTTATCTGCTACGTGAGAATCTGTATTCCATTTAGGCATGTTTTCACTCTATCTACATCACTGGCTCAAGTCATTTGATTTCTAATTTTTCAAAGAATATGAAGTAAAAAAATCTCTTTGTTATCAGTGGACAGACAGCTCTAATGAGGATGCAAATGTGAAAGCTGGGAAACAGCTCCTAGTCCAGCTCAATGAAGCTTTCTGCTGCTTCCTCATTACGATTGAGCACCATGAAATGGGGCACAGAGTTTTCAAAATCTGTCACATATACATTCTTGAAGATAAAACTGGCTTCTAAGAAAGATAGAAACTTTTTTGTAGTCCTCTAAGTGGTATTTTAACTCTAACAGTAATCTTGTCATTTATAAGCAGCCCAGGTATGTACTTTTAACCAATATCCTGGGCTCATTAGTGCAGAAAGAGTGAACTTGTCAGAAGTATCTCACTATATGTAAGATCAAGTCAGACCAGAGAGGACAAAAAAATATAATTAATAGTAATTCCTCTTCTGTTGGCCAAACGATAGCTAGATCTGCAGGTAGATGCACACTTTGAAAATAAAGCACAATAGTATGTGTAGCATTTTCTGTAAGAAATAATTACTAAGAAAGAATGGCTTGGGTGGTAGGAAAGTCCTTAGGAAWTGTAGCAAAATTTGCTAGTTTCTCCAGCTATATCAGTTGGTATAGTAAAATATAATTCTGCTTTATTTGTACTGATGACAGTACAAATGCAGAGATGATATATGTGTTTTCAAAGACTCACAGAATGGTTGAGATTGAAAGGGACCTCTGGAGATCATCTAGTCCAACCCCCCTGCTCAGGCAGGGTAACCTAGAACACATTGCACGGCATCAAGTGGGTTTTGAGTATCTCCAAAGAAGGGGACTCCACAACATCTCTGGGCAACCTGGCCCAGAGCTCTGTCACTCTCACAGTAATGAAGTTTTTCCCTCATATTCAGGCAGAACTTCCTGTGTTTCAGTTTGCGCCCGTTGCCTCTTGTCCTCTTCAATGGCACTACTAAGAAGAGTCTAGCCTCATCCTGTTGACACCTTCCCTTCAGGTATTTGTATACATTGATAAGATCCCCTCTCAGTCTTTTCTTCAGGCTAAACAGATCCATCTCTCGCAGCCTTTCCTCATAGGGGAGATGCTCCAGTCCCTTCATTTTTGTAGGCCTGCTCTGGACTCCCACTAGCAGTTCCATGTCTCTCCTGTACTGGGGATCCCAGAACTGGACACAGTACACCAGATGTGGCCTCACTCCAGGGCTGAGTAGGTGGGCAAGATCGCTGAGGGTGCTCCCTGTCTCTTTATCCAGGTCATTGATGAATAAGTGGAACAAGACTGGATCTGGTACTGAGCCATGGGGGACACCGCTAGCTACAGGCCTCCACCTAGACTTTGTACTGCTGCTGACAGTCCTCTGAGCTCTGCCTTCCATCCACCTCACTGTCCACTAATCTAACCTGCACTTCCAAAGCTTACTTATGAGGATATTATGGGAGACAGTGTCAAAAGCCTTGCTCAAGTCAAGGTACACAAATTCCACTGCTCTCTCCACATCTACCCAGTCAGTTCCCCCATCATAGAATGCTATTGGTTTGATTAAGCATGACTTCCCCTTGGTAAATCCAGGCTGACTACTCCTGATGACCTTCTGTTCCTCCACATGTTTAGAGATGACATCCAGGATGAGCTGTTCCATCATCTTTCCAGGGATGGAAGTGAGATGCTCTGGCCTGTAGTTTCCTGGGCCGTCCTTCAATTGTTAATAACTGATTACAGAAACCCTTACTAGCACTAAAAACAGATTTTTTTATATACTAGTAAAAAACAGAAACAATCAAACAAAGATCATTTTGTCAGTCTTTAATTAAAGGCTATCATTGACAAATCGTTATGATAACTGAAATGAGAATTGCTTAGACTTAACTTAGACTATCTATCCAGTGTCTAAAATTCTGAACCCCTGATGGCTTTTGAATAAGACAATCACCTAGATCTACAAACATGTCAGGCAGGCTGATAAAAATGACTACAGTGGTCAGAATTTCCACTTCTGGTCTTGATAGGAAACAATTATATCTGTCATCAGTCCTGGACTTGCAGAAGCATTCTTATAATTGGCAGAAATAGGATATTCAAATGATAACTCATAAATACATCAAGAGTCCTTTAAGGACTGAGAGAGTATTGATGCTTCTGTGTTCTGATCAACTTGTACCTGTTTGGTATGACTTTGAAGTTTTCCCATGGCACACAGCTATGAGTTTTATTTCATACCTAAGCAGTAAGACACATGAATAATTGTGGAGTTTAATCTTTGGGATTCATCTGGAAAAGAAAAATGTCTACAATGTCATAAAATTCTCTAGTGACACTGAAAATTTGAATATCTTTTACGCTAGTTTGTGTTTGTTATCAAAAGATGTTGAGGCACTGTAAGAGTGAGGTGCTGAAGTTTGCTGTGATACTCAAGAGATTTTATTCCAAAAATTTAATCAAACTTTAGAAAAACTATGTCTCCTGTGTAAATGGGATTCATCACGGGGAAACTGTGCATTTGAACAAATGTTCTTGAACCTACTATTTAAATTTCACTATTAATGATACTGAGATTTTGTGTTGATACACATGCAACCAGATTTTTTTCATCACTGGAAAAAAGGTCAGAATATCATGTTATATCTCCAGAACTTATTTTTTCCAAGGGTATTACTCAATACTACCATTAATTCTCCAGAATTCTTATATTGTATTGAAGAGAGAGAGTTCATTATAATAAATCTGCAGGTATAACTTATTTAGTTAGATATAAACTATTTTACAACAAAAAAAATTCTCTTTCTCTAGACATTATATAGTCTCTGTGTGTTCCTGTGTAACCTGACTGATACCAATGGACTCTATGTTCTGCAGTGCATAAATCAGTGAAAAAGTTGGCCCACTTCCTCCCAAAACGCAGTGGCTTGATGATTGTGCTAAAGCTACTCACAAAAATCTCTGAACATGAATAGAGCCAAAATGTAGATAACTGAATATTAATTGCATGATCGAAGCTTAGTCCATTCAAAGGCTCATGCTCTGGCACAGTCATGGATATTTAAAAACAATGATTGAAGATTTCCCTTACCAAAGTCTTTGTATCACAATGAATGACTTTACACACAGTTTGCGGGGCATGTTTTGTGAGTAGCAGAAGTCCACTGAACAGCTCTGTTGTGACACAGCAGCCTTCCAGGCTAGCTAGTGGTCTGCAGTGCTGTGCAGCTGCTGGCTGTGAGGGTCTTCATGTGGAGGATGGGACACTGGGCAATTTCTTATAGCAAAATTATTTTTTGGCTTGGATATGACAGCACATTTGGAAGGAAGTGCAAAATCTCAACTGAGGGTCTGAGCCTTTTCAGTATTAATGAAGAGATGAATGGTAGCCTGATAAAAAAGCCACAAGGCAAAGCAGGTTCCACATTAGAACGGATACTTAGAATCAATACTCGCGTAAAATTTTCTTCTTGAGATGTTATGTTTAACACCTCCTTTAAGAGATGTAAATACTGCCTGTCATTCAGAAAGCTTTAGAGGGACCCATCTTTCTTTCTTTAAGCTAGCTATAGAAGCTGTAAGCTTTCAACTGACATCTAACTTCCATCTAGTCAAAAATAGCAGAGATGGGTAATGGAAGAATTATTGTGTATTTCACACTATAAAAGTCACACTATATGAATAGAATCATAGAATCATAGAATTGGTAAGGTTGGAAGGGACCTCTGGAGATCATCTAGTCCAACTCCCCTGCTCAAGCAGGGTCACCTAGAGCATGTTAGACAGGGTTGCATCCTGGTAGGCTTTGAATATCTCCAGAGAAGGAGACTCCACAACCTCTCTGGGCAACCTCTTCCAGTGCTCTGTCACTCTCACAGGAAAAAAATTCCTCCTAATATTCAGGCGGAACTTCCCGTGGTTCAGTTGGTGCCCATTGTCTCTTGTCCTGTTACATGGGAAAACTGAAAAGAGTTTGGCCCCATCCGCCTGACACCCTCCATTAAGGCATTTATAGACACTGATAAGATCCCCCCTCAGTCTTTTCTTTCCCAGGCTAATAATGTGACAGAAACTTTTGTAAGCTCATTGCAAACACTGTAACCAGTTTTATGGGGGAGTTTGCATCTGCATACAACGCAGCTATATGAATGTATATACACAATCAAATTCTTGAAGGCAGAATTATATTTGCAGAATGCACAATAGGAGTGGTAACTCATGAGCATATTTTCCAAAGGAAGCTGATGGGAACTACTAAACTGTCAAACTGCATTCATGTAGAAACACCAATGTTTGGAGATGGATTCTGTGTGAAAAATGAATTGTTATAGTTTGAGTCTCATTCACAAGAGGAGATGTTAACTGAGAAACTGCAGGGGGCTACTAGAAGTTCTGAAGTTATGTAAAAGTAGGGATAATTCTGTTTTTCCTGTACCTCTTCTACTGAGGCAAATTTTCATGTTCATGCTATTTCCTCAGCTTATCTTTTTTTACAGCAGATTGCTAGTCTATGTCCCTCCTTCCCTCACTGACGATTTTACCTCTATGACCATTTCTATGCTATTATGAATATATGGCATCCTAAGTTTATTACAGAGCTCCGTATGTCATAGTTAGATGATCAATTAAAACATAAATGAGATACTTTGAAAGAGTATTAAGGAGTGGCTACCTGGAGTTGTTCTCCCAAGTAACACTGCCAATACTGATCTTCATTTTGTTTCATTTATTATAATGAAAGGGGCCCTCCTTCATTTTCCCTCACAAGTACACATTTTCTTTGACTTGTGTGAACTTCCTTCCATATGTTAATAATTGCAGCTGTTTATAGAGCTGAAGCTTATAAATCCAGCAAGCAGAATACTTAGAAATTCATTAATTACTTACAGTCCAAGTATTATAATAGAAATTATTATTATTTACAATTAGATCATCTTCAAAAGGGTTGAGGGGTTTTAACACATGTCAACAGACACACACACATGGTTCAGTGCTTATCACTGAGACAAAGAGACAGCAATCTATCCATATTCTGTGGTGGTGCTGAAGCAGGAAAGGCAGGTGTGTACAGTAGTAATTCTTTCTCCAATATGTCACTGAGAGTCAAGGGATGTAGAAGCACGAAGTATTTCCCTGCTACCCTCTATGTTGTCCACATAGTTTCCCTCTATCTGAAATCAGTGCTGGTGGGGAAAGCGTTAAGTTTCCTGTGCAGTGCAAAGACTCTCACACTTCTGAGACTATCAACCAGGCAAAAATCAGAGTTGATGGAAAGACTGGTGTGTCAAGTTGGGCTATCAACATAGGCTTGCAAAGCAGCCCATCTGCTGCTACTGTCATGCTGGTGCTGCTAACATTGTAGAGCTCCTAGCAAAGACACCCTGCTTCTGGGCTTTTTATTGAGTCCTTGGGAATAAGAAGTGTTGTATGTTCAGAAGGGCAGGAGTAGACTATGGGAATGGGAAATTCGACAAATTTGGAGGAGGAGAGAATGTGAAGCTGCTGGATTTTCTGGGAGTGTGTATGAAATCAAAGGGCTCTTGTAGGGGAAAGAATGAAAAATTTGTAGTTCATATATTTGTTCTCTGATAGGGAAATGTAATACTAGTGGATTTGCTTTTGAAAGAATAAAATCCTCTTACAAAAGAAGGTTACTTATATGATCAGAAAATGATTGAGGGAACCCCATTTTAAAGGAACTGGATGCCTAAATTTGAATTAATGAACTAGGAACTGATCTTGAAACATTGCAAAGAATTTCTGAAAGAAAGACAGAAAAAACTTTGGAAACCCAAGAAGGTAGTAAAAATTATCAATTTAATGATCAAAGATAAAACAGATTAGAGATACTTTTGATAGTTTATTTCCTCTTTTCTTTTCTCAGAGATAAATTTTTAAGTGGAAATATACTTAATTAAGATCCTATCAGTTCTTTGATTTGGAAGGGAGAAGAAGAGGGATGTTTGTTTGTTTGTTTATTTACTTATTGAAAAATAAAATACATCGGAATTGAAAATTGACAAGCAGGCTATTGATTCACTTTTCAGATGCATAACCACAGAAAACACCTAGGATGAGCTCATATAATTTTTCATCATTTTTTAATCCATAATTTCCACCAATTTTTTTTGAAACGTGAGTTTCCCAACAGAGCTAAATGAAGAGGGAATGTCACACAAATATGTAAATTATTTAAAATTAAAAACTTAAAAGCTTTAACTAGCTCAATTTTTAACACGCTTGTAGTTGCTGCCTTCTATTATTATCACTAGTATTGAAAAAGGAATCATGTCTTTGTCACTGTTGCAGAGTGAATTAGGAGAGTGGATTTTACTGATGCCTGTTGCAATTAAGCATGATATTTCAGTTTTCATTTTGCCTGTTGTTTCAGTGTCTGCACAAATTTTACCCATACTGTTTCTGGCCAGCAAGAGCTTTTTCCTTGGCTTAGTGTCACTTCCATATCACCTCCAAAAATTTATTGTAAATTGAGACTTCCCATTGGTCCCAGCTATAAAAAGAGAATTTAGTTCTAAAAAGTCTGTTAAAACAGTTTGTATTTTGTAGAAAGAAACATGATAATGGATAGACAGCAGGATTTCTAGCTTGATTTTGTATGAAGACAAGATTGATGTTACCAGCCAGGTTTTGTGTCTAGTACTTTCCCTTCTATTAGTAGTTTTGAAACTCTTCATCAGTTTCAACCAGATTTGATAGAAGACTTCAGTTTTCAAAGACACTAAACTTCATATTTCAAGGACAGCTGGGACAGAAGGAAGATTCATATCAGTCCCTACTGAGAGAAAATCTTGAGCATAAGCTCAAATATAATACCAGAAATCAGAGCAGCAACAGAGTAGTAAGACAATCATAGTGCTCTAGTAGTGAAACAAGCTTTGACCAGAGTTTCTTATTCAAAGCACAAGTCCACTAGAAAACATAGATCTTCAGGGAATCAGCCTTCATAAGTTCTGCTGATTGTGGAACAATTCATGTTGTTAGAGGAGAAGACTTCTGGCTGAAGTATTTCTTTGGAAATACAGACTTTCTTCCTTCCTTCCTTTCATCTTTCCTTCCTTCCTTCCTTCCTTCCTTGAAATTCAAATCCTTACTCTAAAATGATAACATAAGTGTCCCCGAATTTTCTAGGTAATACAGGAAATATCATGCCTCCAATTACCTTTTCCTGAAGCCCTTCTCTTCATTCATTTGCACAATGATCATATACTTCCATCTTTTAATTTAGGAATGATAAATAATAAGATATTTATTCCTTTTATCAAGTCAAAATTCAAATGTTGCCAGAATGAGGTAATTTGTGTGAGATAGAGATCACTTCACTCTCAACGTTTATAATAAAAGAGTAGAGATTATGTTAATGGTAACTATGGGTTAGTGAAACTGCAGCTAGTTTTGTAGCACAGCATAAACTTTTTGAGTCTTTCTATCATTATAAAACAATGCATGATTCCTCCTTTGGACTGAAGCATCTCATTCTTAGCTCTTCTCAAAGCTTCTTCTGAGCTCCTCTTCTCTTACGAGCTATTCTAAGCTCATGAATTGTTGTTTTTATACGAAAGTTTGAACAAATACTCCAATTAGAAGGCAAAGAAGAGGAAAAATAAGTGTTGCACTTTGATAGGAGCAATCAAGGGCACAAACACAAAGTCAAGAACAACTGACTAGTCAACAGGCTTGCAAAAGGGAATTGAAATGTGAGTCAATAAAGTTATCCTTCTGCAAATAAAGAATTGTCATGCAGGCTGTACAAATGGGGCTGTCATATGAAAAATTTTGGAAGTAATTCTTCAATTCTTCTTTATATGAGTACTTCATATAGAATTCAGGGTTGCTGAAATTTTCTTCAGCTGGGATATTGTATCTAATTCAAGGCAGATAAAAGTTTGAGAAATATCTGTATCAATTGGCAAAAATCCAGAAGTAAGCAACAAGAGGTCCAGAAGACATGACTTATGAGAAAAGATTGAAATAGCTGGGTTTGTTTAGTCTGAAGAAGGGAATAATGTGGAGAGTCGTGATAACAGCCACTGTGAACAGAACAGAACATGATACATTTGATTTATCTCAACAGAATTAGGACGGGCATTAGGAAGAAAGCTTTCTAAAAGTATGATAGTGAAGTGCTGGATTAGTTTACTACAGGAAGCTGTGGAATACTTTCACCAGAGCAGTTTAGACAAACATTTGCCAAGTGAGTTAAGGTCTGATTATATGTAATCCCATCAGGGTAGGAGAATGAACCAAAAGACCTCTTGGCAGCCTGTTTTTTATTTCAATTACATTAAAAAGTCAATGATGTTTTGTCACTTTTTAAAATTGTAATTCTTAATGTTTTAAAATATTTCTAGAAAGAATGAGGCCTAATCCTTCTTTCCTCATACACTGTATTCCCATTTACACCTACATAAGTGGGTGTAAAACGTCACTATCCTGACTGATTAATGTTTTATGTCTAGAAACTTTTAAGGTTATATTAGCTAGAATTCTCCAATTGTCGTAGTTACATGCTGTGCAATATGTATCTTTAAACAATAAAGTTTGTTACACTTTACATCACAAATACAGGATTCATTAATTCTATGGTTGTGTTGTGAGCAATCATTGATTTTTGTGGCTGTGGAGAAGTTTTGGTAGGTTTGGAATCTACCGTTTTGACAAAGTCTGTTCTTTTCAGCTGTTGTTTGTGAGGTTTTGTTTCCTTTTCTTTTACTGGTGATGTTTTCACCTGGTAAGATTTGAAGAAAGATGTGCTTGGAAAATAGAAGGGAGTTACAGGAAAGTTTATTCTGTAGTATAAGCGTCTCCTATTAAGGACTGTAATGCCTGCTTTTTTTTTTTTTTTTTTTTTTTTTTTT